>NC_057814.1:517192225-517254391 GCF_018294505.1 Triticum aestivum
GGCCGGCGCCCCCCTCCCGGGGGTCCTATATAAAGGGGGGGAGGGAGGGCAGCAACACAACAGCCTTGGGCGCCTCCCTCCTCGCCTGCAAAACCTCTCCTTCTCGCAGAAGCTTGGCGAAGCCCTACCGAGATCCCGCTACATCCACCACCACGCCGTCGTGCTGCTGGATCTCCATCAACTTCTCCTTCCCCCTTGCTGGATCAAGAAGGAGGAGACGTCGCTGCTCCGTACGTGTGTTGAACACGGAGGTGCCGTCCGTTCGGCACTCGGTCATCGGTGATTTGGATCATGGCGAGCACGACTCCATCAACCTCGTTCACTGGAACGCTTGCGCTCGCGATCGACAAGGGTATGTAGATGCACTCCTTTCCCCTCGTTGCTAGTATACTCCATAGATGGATCTTGGTGATGCGTAGAAAATTTTAAAATTCTGCTACGATCCCCAACAGTATGGTTGCCCAGAGCAACAAATATCCAGGCAAAATATGTGGATTACGTCCCATTTTTGTTCTGTTTAGCCACCTTTTTCCTATGTGAGGACAACAAACCGATCGACCTGGTCATTCTCTATTGCTTTGTCATGCCTTTCTACCCTTCTTCAAACAAGAGACACGAGACTCGTTCCTTAGCTGCTGATTTTCCCCTTTTCAACCTAGATGCAGGTTCGATGCCTACTCTCTTGGACAGTACAGTCTCCCTTCCTTTCCTTATTCAACCCAGACATGGATTAGTCTGCATGAAGTAGGGTTTCCTTTAATAGTGCAAATTAAGGTTTTCGTCTGCGTGACCAGCAGAGCAGAGGATAGCAAATTGGGAAGATGGTGGAGTGGAAAAAGATCCACATGCAGTGACGTGGCAGATGGGGAAATAGAACAAGGGTATGGTTCGAAAAGAGGTAGCATACCTGAGGGTCGGAGGGAAGTGGCTTCGCTCATGGTTGTCGTCCTCCGTACGCACTACGGCAGCGAGCTTGGGGAGGGAGGCCATCCCGCGCGGGCGCTAGGTCTGAGAGGACGGCCTTGTCGTCAGTGCGTGACCTCGCTCGCCGATGACGAGTGCGTCAACGCTGCACGTCCTTTTCTTCCCCGGCGGATCTGTGACCACCGGTGAGGAGGGAGAGAGAGGCTGTCTTTTTTAGATCTGGAGAGAGGGTGATAGTGTGAGAAGCAAGTGGGCAGCCCTTAGCAAGAAAGCTCAGAAGCTCCAGCCTATATATCTTTTTTATACTACTTCTACTAGTACTACAGGTGGAGAAGTGGTAGAGTAGTTTATATTTTCTCTGCAAACAGTGCGAGTTAGTCGTGCTTCAAAACTAAACGGCACGCCATTAAAAAAATAAAGGTTGATAACTAATGCGGCACCTCGGGCTAACGCGGCCTGATCGCATTTTGCACGAGAAATTACACACCATGTTTCGTTGACATGTGGTCCCGTTCCAACATGTCAGTGAGACGACGGCGAGTCCCTTTGTACAATTTCCGAAAGGACGTGTAGGCCGGGGCGCCTCTTCGTGTACCGTGGCAAACTGGCAACCGTCCACCGACTCTTCGCCTTTCCCTCTCGATTTGGAACTGCTGTCGCACGCTCTTCCTCCCTCCTCCATTTGCCTTCGCCCTTCCTTCTACCATTGTTTGATCGTCTTCTCCATGGAGGGAACAAGCCGAAAACGACCCTGTTATTCTTGCCCCGATCTGAAAGATGACGTGGTGGGGGAACTCATTGATCGGTGCGACGTCATCACCTCGGCTAGCATGGCAGGTTCGTTCAAGACCATTCTCGACTCAACTAATAACATCATTACAAGGAACCCAAGGGTCCAGGAGCAGTTTGATCTCCCTTATCTGCTTCGCTATAAGCCTGTTCGCATGGGCGCGGACGACGGAGGCCTCGCCTTGTGCAAGTTGATGCCGCTTGATAACGATACGTGTGATGTCAAGATGCCATCGCTTCAGGGTAAGGCCTGGGCTCGCGCAAATGAAGATTTGGTTGTTTATATTGGAGACAATTGCGAGTGGAAACTTGTGAATGTGTACACTCATCAGCAAATTCCACTTCCAAAAATCTTCGGGTGCCCTGAGGTTGAGCACACAGATGATCTACGTAGATTCAAATACGATCATGGTGACTGTCGTTTACGGAAGATAGCAATTTGTCAAGTTCCCAACCGCTCTTGGAATTACAAGAACTATCAAGTTGTTGCTATCTTCGACAAGCTTGTTGCCGTCGTTACTGATTCCACGGTTCGTCCATGGATATTGCTCAAAAATCAGTTTCTGTATACGGATGAGTATTGTGATGCAATTGAATACGAGGATCTTGTGTTTGCTGCCACCAGTCGTGGCACTGTTTTTGCATGGGATCCTCGTAGTTTTGGTACGTTTGTCTTCCACCGTAATTATAATTGTTTCAGCCACATGCATGCGGGTTAGCAAGTTTCCCTTTACTAATTAACCTTCTTGTGTTTCCAAGGTCCTGTGAACATTCCACCACCTATACTTGAAAAAAATTATAACCAAGGGGGAGATGATGATGGTGATGATCACGAGCATGAGGACGAGCAGAACTTATATACTCATTGCCGCCTGGCAACTAATTCCGATGGATCACCTCTTCTTGTTTGTATACAGTGCACTGAGATTGTTACTACTGAGGGAGCACGTGTTGTCTCCCATGGTCGCCCTCTCCAGACCTATTCCAACACCCGTTGCAGGGTATTCGGGATGGATACTAGTGTGCTAGCGCCAACACCTTCTCCCTAGTACAGTATTGATAGTCTTGGAGCAAACTTGCTCTTCCTTGGACCAAACTATCCAATGATGGTTAAAGGCGATCCAGCTGCTGTTGACACAACGTTACTACCATTTATGAGAAGCAAATGTATCTATACCTAGGACATTGTGGTGGTTCTCTACCCTGCTCCTGACATATGCCGCTTCAGCCTGGATTATCAGTCATGTGTTGCTCTCGATATTGACAATAGCCGGTCCTTCCCAGAGCACCTATGGTTCAAATCAAGCGTTTCCAACGCCATGGATTGGTTGAGTTGAAGTTCATTTCATTGCTTGTTATTTGTTGTGTGATGGAAACTTCAGTATTTACTAGAATGTTTTGTTGGAAATAATCTATAATCCAACAAGTATCATCGTTGTCGTTGTGTGTTGATGACTTGTTTTATGTAATGAATGGTACATTTGCAAATGCGTGTCATAGACTCAATTTATGAATGGTTTTCGAGTCACTTCTTGGAGTGTGAGTTCCGTAGTAGTATAGCCAGCATCCGGTTAGTATATGAAGTTGCCACATCACATAGAGCCAACCTAATATTGGAGTACCAGATCTGAGATGCCACGTGTACCAGATGAATGACTCCAAGTTCGACCACCGTGATGCTAGGTGCGAGCCGAGGAACACTGTTGGAGAGACCCCCCTCATAATTTTCCTACATTGGTCGTTTGATTCATAGGATAGAATGCTATAGGATTTTTTCCTATGTAATCATGTTTTAATTGGCAATCTAGCATCCACTCAAACTTTTGTTTCACTTCCTTTGATCCTACGAAGAGAGTACTTGCTCTAAATGATGTGCCGCTGCAAGAGCCGCCTATATTAATTAACCATGCTCTAAAAAGGTGGACCAGCTTTGGCTATAGTAGTACTGTACTAGGTTAGTAGGTGACCTTGCGCTTGGCTCTTCTCCTCTTCCGGAAGTCAAACAATAATGATGGTACTACTTCTGGCAATCTGACACCAAATGAACTGCTGCACGTCCACCGCTTGTAAGCAAAAGTTTCTCCTCGTGCTGCGAGCCACCGCGCACGCGTTGGTGAGGGAGAAGGCATAGTAAGCAAGCTTCTCGTCGTTCTATGAGTTGACGGGACACATCAAATTTACGTATTTATTAGTACTCTCTTCAAAAAGGGCCGACCATGTCCATGGCTACCATCCCGTGCTCTGTCATTGAGTACGTGCACTATGCACGTGCCATCGAGGAGAAAAAATATTGCGTAGTACTAGGTGCCATCGAAGTGCACGACTCACTTATGCACTGCATATCTCCATTTTCTTGCATGACACGCCACCTTGATGCTAGATGTCCCGCGTGTCATGGAGGCATATAGTATGATTTTGTAAAATGGAGGCATATAGATGTCCCGCGTGTCGGCAACAGGATGAACAAAGCTCATGTCTTAAACGAAAGAGTGGAAGAACATAGATTCCTGACGACTGAGAAGGAGCTACAAACCTTGGGGTGGAGCGCCTGCACTTATATTATTTTATATTATTCAGCGATATAAAATCAACCAAATCTCTCCACGTTCCTATACCATTCTATAGTATGAGAATAACTTTGAATGTAAGCCATTGATTCACTCTATCCAATGGTCATAGTTGGAAAATCCAAACAAAACCAAGCATTGGATCAACTCTTTTTTCGATAGCAACACTTTTAGCACTTAGATTGTTGTCGCCTGCCCACCTAGCCCGCCTATATATCCGCTCACGTGTGATGACCACAGGAGCTATCCACTCAGATTGTATGTTAAAAAAATAAAGGTCGATAACTAATGCGGCACCTTGGGCCAACGCGACCAGATCGCATTTTGCATGAGAAATTACACACCATGTTTCGTTGAGATGTGGTCCCGTTCCAACATGTTAGTGAGACGACAGCAAGTCCTTTTGTACAATTTCTGAAAGGACGTGTAGGCCGGGGCACCTCTTCGTGTACCGTGGCAAACTGGCAACCGTCCATCGACTCTTCGCCTTTCCCTCTCTATTTGGAACTGATGTCGCACACTCTTCGTCCCTCCTCCATTTGCCTTCACCCTTCCTTCTGCCATTGTTCGATCGTCTTCTCCATGGAGGGAACAAGCCGGAAACGACCCCGTTATTCTTGCCCCGATCTGAAAGATGACGTGGTGGGGGAACTCATTGATCGGTGCGACATCATCACCTCGGCTAGCATGGCAGGTTCGTTCAAGACCATTCTCGACTCAACTAATAACATCATTACAAGGAACCCAAGGGTCCAGGAGCGGTTTGATCTCCCTTATCTTCTTCACTATAAGCCTGTTCACATGGGCGCGGACGACGGAGGCCTCGCCTTGTGCAAGTTGATGCCGCTTGATAACGATACGTGTGATGTTAAGATGCCATCGCTTCAGGGTAAGGCCTGGGCTGGCGCAAATGGAGATTGGGTTGTTTATATTGGGTACATTTGCGACTCGGAACTTGTGAATGTGTATACTCTTCAGCGGATTCCACTTCCAAAAATCTCCGAGTGCCCTGAGGTTGAGCACACAGATGATCTATGTACGTTCAAATACGATCATGGTGACTGTCGTCTACGGATGATAGCAATTTGTCGAGTTCCCAACCGCTCTTGGAATTACAAGAACTATCAAGTTGTTGCTATCTTCGACAAGCTTGTTGCCGTCCTTCATGGTTCGACTGGATGGATATTGCTCAAAAATCAGTTTCTATACACGGATGTGTACTGTGATGCAATTCAATACGAGGGTCTTGTGTTTGCTGCCACCACTCGTGGCACTGATTTTGCATGGGATCCTCGTAGTTTCGGTACATTTGTCTTCCACCGTAATTATAATTGTTTCATCCACATGCATGCGAGTTAGCAAGTTTCCCTTCTCTACTAATTAACCTTCTTCTTGTGTTTCCAAGGTCCTGTGAACATTCCACCACCTATACTTGAAAAAATTTATAACCAAGGGGGAGATGACGATGGTGATGATCACGAGCATGAGGACGAGCAGGGCCCATATGCTCACTGGCGGCTGGCAACTAATTCTGATGGATCACCCCTTCTTGTCTGTATACAGCCCACTGCTGATGTTACTACTGAGGGAGCAGGTGTTGTCTCACATGGTCGCACTCTCCGGACCTATTCCAACACCCGTTGGATGGTATTCGGATGGATACTAGTGTGCTAGCGCCAACACCTTCTCCCTGGTACAGTATTGATAGTCTTGGAGCAACCTCGCTCTTCCTTGGACAAAATTATCCAATGATGGTGAAAGGCGATCCAACTGATGTTGACACAACGTTACTACCATTTATGAGAAGCAATTGTATCTATACGTCGGACATTACGGTGGTTCCCTACCCTGGTCGTGATATAGTAGGCCGCTTCAGCCTGGATGATCAGTCCTACGTTGGTCTCGAGATTGACAGTAGCTGGCTCTTCCCAGAAAATCGCTTGTGGTTCAAAGCAAGCATTTCCAATGCCGAGGATTGGTTGAGTTGAAGTTCATTTCATTGCTTGCTATTTGTTGTGTGATGAAAACTTTAGTATTTATAATGTATCCTCATTGCCATTGTGGGTTGATGACCTGTTGTATGTAATAAAATGATATGCCTGTGATAAACTTACAAAATATATGAATGGCTTTCGAGTCGCTTCTCTGAGTGGGTGTTGCGACGAGGCAAAAAAATATTTTCCGAATACGTAATTGTACGTGCATTGCAACAGGTTATCGGATGAGGCCAATCAACAATAGTACACTATTTGTACTAGCTTCACATGCTACGCTATCTCTATATCTACGTACGTAATACAACAAGTTTTAAACTTGAGACCAGCCACCCATCCTCACAAAGAACACTTTTTAACCTAGCACAGACTGCAGGAAATTTGGCCATAGTGTGAGGTGGGCCATATGTTAATGTGTTCGTTGTACGTAACCAGCACCTCGAATCCTCAATACTACTACTATAAGTAGTAGGAGTAGTAGGGTGGCATGGGCCAGAACAAGCATTCACGTTCAGGAGTACGGCACACGGCACCAGCACGACTTCCATCTGACACCATATTTCTTGGAGTCCGTGCTACAGCAATCTCTTCAACCTCGTCGTTTCTCTAACTCAGCCATCGCGCGGCGGGCGAGGTGGGGGTTTGCTGATAGTCGGTTTCCTCAACCGCGGTCCCACTTGTAAGGCCAACTCCAACGCACGACCCCAAACGGACCTCCGTTTTGCCTGGATTCTGTCCGTTTGGGTAGGGCAATGAGGTCGTGTCCGGGCCATTTCTCGGATGCGGTGGCCGTGCGCCGAACGCGCGGACGCATCCCGGCCGCGTACATTTTTCTTTGCAAACACATATATTTTTTTCATCATTAATTTTTTGGTACATGGAAATACATCACCAAAATTTTGACTAGAAAAGCAAGACCAAAGAAAACAAGGAGCACAAGAATACATTTTAGAAGATATCCAACTTCCATAACTGCTCCTGTAGGTTGGATTAGTGCCTTCTCGATGCATTCATTGTTGATCTACGGAGGCTCGATCTTGCGTGCTTCTTTCTTCTTCGAGTGTAAAGAAGTAGACGTGTCTAGCCTCTATTCTATCAACAAGTGCACTAGTCTCATCTCTAGCCTCTATGCTAGCTAAAAGTGCTAGAACATCTACTAAATTGTGCTCTATCAATATATCGTTGTACTCTTCTTCCCAATACCAAAACTTGCATCCATTCTACACAATAAAATTTTAAGTTAGCACAACTAGTCTAATCCAAGAGCACAACCAAAGATTTGGTCGATTTCTTCGTCCTTTTGCCGACACGTGGGACATCCAGTATCCAGGTCGTGTCATGCAAGAAAATAGAGTGGTAGTTGAAGCCATGTGATGTGCATCTTGGGTTAATCTGTAAATAGAATCTTACTACTCTTGAGTAACTCCAAAAGCGGCCACCGAATATCTTTATTGGATTTATTTTCATCACCAGCACGTCGAGGTGAAAGATGTGCAGGTTCAGTGCGTCCTCTTGCGTTTTCACTGACATGTGGGACCGCATATGAGCAAACAGACGATGGGCTCCGCGCGTCTGTTGGCTGGCTGAGAAGAGAGATAGAGGAGGGCTGAGCACGGACTCCAGGAAATTTGTTCTATGTAACCAGCACCTCGATATAGTGGGGTGGCATGGGCCATAACTAGCATTCATGTCTAGCAGTACGGCACACGCCACCCACACGAGTCCCATCCGACACCAATTTTCTTGGAGTCCGTGCTACAGCCATCTCTTCTCCCTCCTGTTTTCTCAGCCATCGCGCGGTGGGCGGGGTGGGGGTTTGCCGATAGTCGGTTTGCTCAATTGCGGTCCCACTTGTAAGTGAAAATGCAACACAGCACGCATTCCCCCTTGAGCGGCGTGTCGGACCAACCGTGTGGGGGTGCGACGCGAACACGGCAGGCTTTTCCTTTTGAACTTGTAACTTGTAAAATTTGATTCTACTCCATGGCACGACCGATAGATAGAAATAACGATTTTCCCTAGTGTAATGAGAAGTTTGGTTCTGGTGCGGTTCATGCATGGAGTACATACGAAAATTATGAAGTTGATGCGAAAGGTAAGATAATTACTAGTAGTACCATATGCTACTACATGGATTTGACGGAAAGATAAAGATACATACGGATCCATCAACGACATCCTCACGCCCTAGTGCACCGGGTCACCAACCGACGTGTGAGGAGCAGCGGCGTTGGCGGCAAGCTCAACGTGCTTCTGAACAATGACGTCCAAGGTTGCCCTGCGGTCCAAGAAGGCCAGCGTCCTATCGTCCTCCTCTTACATGTAGTAGTCCTTGTGGACGATTTTCTCGTAGACGTGGGTGATTATGTCGATGGTGTCTTGCTGCGCCAGGTGCTGCGCGACGAGCGCGACCTCGAGGTGGACATTCTCCGGCGCGACGGCGGGCAGTCGCAGGGCCACCAGTGCGTCGAAGAGGTTGTCACCATAGAGGACGTTCAAGGTGGCAGGCATCACAGAGCCTGGGCGTGTGGGCTGAAGGCGTACATCAAGGTCAACCGCAAGCTTCTTGATGATGGTGAACTTGTCGAGGAAGCTGACGAGGACCTCATCGAACAAGGAGATGAAGCTGTCGTCCAAGCGGCCCCTCGCCCTGGCGGCCTCAAGCACTACCTGGAGACGTTCCTCGGTGTCGGGCCGCAGGCCGGCGTCATGGACCATCTGGCACAGCCGGCTGATGCTCGCGCTCATCGCCTCCATGGGTCTAGCTTCTAGTCAACTGATCTTGCGATTGGAGTGACCACTCTTGCCCTTGGGTGCGTAGGATTTCGTAGATTGGACTGGCGGGAGCCTTTATATGAGAAGTATATATTGCGTTGAATTCACGTGCGTGTTGGCCATCTACTCCTCACCCCTCTACTGCACCTGCCTTTGGCTATATGACAGGTTGGCCAGCCACCCGTTGGGCCCGTGTGTCATACACCCAAAGGCAGGTGCAATAAGTCAATGAAGTTGCGTCCCCCTCCGTGCCGGTGCAGTATAGTCATCTCACTGGACCTCTAGTTGGGGCCAAACGAGAGAACTTTGATGTTTACTAGTTTATTGGTCCCCTTTGCATTTTGCGCCAAGTTTTGACCTTTGATTTAACTAATAAAATGTTAATGCATGTAACCAAAAATGTTGTGCAAGTCACCTTACGAAAACCAAATAATCCCAAAATACTTAGGCACGGTACATTAACTCCCTCCTCGTTTCTTATTTCGTGACATATCAACCAATAAGAGATGTGGGCCGTGCATGCTTTCAATGACTTGAGACTACCAAACATCACATGCGGTGGTTAGTTCATTGCATGTAATCCTATTAAGTAGCAAAAAGACATTAAGTTATCTCGCCGATAGGAATAAAACAATACACCATGTATTTATTTACAGAGGGAGTAGTACATCTTTTGTGACATGCATTACTAGATATTGCTAGTCAAATACTAAATCCATATGGACGTGGTAGTACTACTAAATCTAGACGGTGGTGCTAGTACTATTAGTAGTACTACCAATGTAGTAGCACTGTACTACCCGTTGGTCAAATTATTACGTGTTGCTCCTCACAGTGAAGTGACAAGACCCTACGCCGGAGATGACACCTGAGTATAGGCGCCGAGTTCGGCATACCATAGTCAGCCTCACCGTCTGCAGTCACTATCATCATGGCTGTAGACCTAGCCTGCTTACAACTAGCCGTGTTCGACATAATTTCCCATGCGTAGATACCCGTGCATTGCACGGAACACCAAGATTGGGGGTGGACGGCGCCGGCAGCGGCCATCGCGCCAGATTTTTCCATGGCCTTCTAGATGTGGTGGGGAGGAGATAAGGCTGATTGTGAGAGACAAGGAGTTGTTTGTAAATAGGGAACAAGTGCGGGCATCTTTTTCCAAAACTGGAGAAGTTTGGTTTGTATGCGTCAGATCTAGATCCGACGGCTATTGGTGAAAGATGGCAGGCACAACATCATCACCAATTCAGGACCTGTTTGATTCGCAGGATTTTGAAAACACTATAATAGGACACGGCAATATTACAAGTTTCAAACTGATATTACAAATGTTAGGAGTAATGATGCACCTACGAAGAGGGAATTACTAGGAAGTTTACGTAAGAACTTTCGTTACTTTAGGTGGATGCAGCATTATCGTACAAACTAAAATCCACCGCCCTGACAAGTCGCTAATGGGCAAATAAGTTTTTGAGTCTCTGGCCACTTGATGTTTCAAAAACAAATTCAGCTTCTGCGGAGACTTTGTCATTTAGGCTTAGATGCTTGCGGTGATCAGCATGCAATTCATTGTTGTGCCACAGAACACCAAACCTCATTACCTTGAGCACACTTGCCTCCAGAACAAAGAACATGGCCAATTTAATCTCAGATGTGGTACCTCGGTAGTTGATCAAATCAATTTCTGTAAGATGGAGATCAAAGCATTCGATGAGATTGTTATAGTGCAGCACATTTTTTCACTTTCTGGACTTTTTTATCTGCAAAAGAAGAGAACATAATAGAGCAGCTGGCTGTATAAGATTGCTGCGTCATCAAGAGGTACCAATATCATTCGCTCATATGATAGGGTTGGCTGGCTAGTGATATTTTTTCACTCACTCCATCTCTCTCTCTCTCTCTCTCTCTCTCTCTCTTTCTCTTCCCTCTCATTTACCTAGGAATACGTGAAGAGCTTGGGCATTTGTTGCCTTCCAGTATGTGGCCGATGCCATATTTCGCAAAAGTATGCCACATAATATGCATCGATGTCAAATCAAAAGATTTTGGCACCGCTCTCGCGATGTGAGAGAGTTGGCGCTGCTGTGCACACAGACCCACATGTATAAAAAATCAATCAAACCAACTACACCAGCCTCTCACTCTCCCAAACAAGTGTTTTTATTGCCTCAGTCCTCTCTTCTCCCACGCAAGTGTTTTTTCATTGCGTGAGTTAATTTGGCACCGGAGCAAAGTTGGTGATCCAGATTGGGGCACCAGGTGAGCAATGGAGGGCATCGATGCCAAATGCATCACAAGTGATTTGGCATGTGTTTTGGCCTACATAGTGGAGGGCCGTTATAGCCCACTTTTGTACTACCTCTTATTTAGTATAAAATTTTGACCATATATTTATGTAAGAAAATGCCAATGCATGTCACTAAAAATTACACCATTTGAAATTATGTTCAAATATGAATCCAACGATATAGTTCTTAGTGACATGCATTAACATTTTGTCAGTTAAATCTATGGTCAAATTTTGATACTACAAAATAGGAAGAGTAAACAAGGACGGAGGTAGTACTTGCTCTTAGGGTAACCATAGAGTTACTAGAGTAGTCTAAGGTACTTTCCACTATGACTAGCCTAGGCTACTATAGTAGTACAACAAAAAAACGATGCAGGTGATCATGTGAGAAAAAAATACTAAAAACATTTCTTTCGGTGCAGTGCGTAGATGCAGTTTTGAACACTACACTTGTCATCGTAATTTGGGAAAATTATGAAAAAATTGAGCTACGTCGTGATTACCCTTTACTAATAGGAAAGAAGTTTCACCTCGATGAGTAGCTTCTCCGTGCACGGAAAGCATGTAAGGAATCCAACAACTTGATCCAGATTGGGGCCGATAGATTTTATTGCCAAGATCTTCACTGTGCGCATAGACTGGGTCAAGCTTGTGGGAATCATTTTCTGGAAGACGGTCGTAAATACATCAAGAAGAAATTAGAAAATGTTAATTTCAAGAAGACGGAGAAGAAGATGAGTGTTGTACCTGAACGATTACGGATCCAATAAAGAGTTCGGAGAATTTGGCAGACGAGTGCACCAACGCTGTCAACTTCGGCGCGTCAATGACCCTGATTTTTGTTGGACCTTCTAGATCTGATACAAGCAATCTCTCAAGGAAAGGCGCATTCTCAATGACCATAACGTGGAACAGCTAGAGTGATCACTTCCCAATTGATGTCTTGTTGCGGGGCCAGCAAGACACATAAATCCATTGGAGATTCGTCGAGGCGATGTGGAGGCTAATGAACCCGTGGATCTGCTCAGGACGAAGGTACTCGAACGCAGTACAGCTGCGGAGCAGGAGCTCCATAGCCTTCTTCGAGATGACAACGTCGAAGAGGTCGAGCTGCTTGAGTTGAGGGGGAAGAAGGGTGGGCGCGGCATTAATCTGGGGAAGATAGCAGGATCTGAAGCTGTCGCGGCATAGCGTTGACGCGAGGCGGAGCGCGGACGGCGGCAGAGAGCGACATCGTCCAGCTTCAAAGCTGAGCTCCTCGAGCTGATCTAGGGCGGGGATAAGAACCACTCGTCGAACTTGGGTTGGACCTTGCAGTTGGTACTGAACATGCGGATGTCAAGGCGTCTGGCTGGCCCAGGGTGCGATGAAAGGATCTTGGAGACTGCGGCCATGCGTTCGCAATCCCCGTCGCAGAGGCAGCTGTCGACGGTGAGGTTGAGGGGGACACGGCGCCAGAGGGGGCGCCACCGTCGGGAGAGCAGGGCGGTCCGCACGGCAAATTTGGTGGGGAGGAGGCCGATGACGACGAGCAGCATGTCGTTCGGGAGGCTGATGATGAAGTCCAGGCTCGCCAGATGCGGTTTTGGCTCGAGCCGCCTCCGCTTGTTGGCTGCCTCGCCGTCCATCTCAACCGGCGGCGACGCTGGTGTACACGTGTGCTGGTGTGTGTTGTGTGCTGGTGTGCGCGAGTGCGTCCTTCTGTGCATGCCGCCGCGCAGTGGTGAATTGTGTCCTCAATGCGCCCTCAATTTACTAGCGTGCGGGGTGCTACCCTGAGTGGTTTCAACTCTGTTTACTTCACCGCGTGTCAGATGGGCCTCTAGTTTACTTATTTTCACCCACTGCCACATGGGCCAGCACACGAAGATACAGAACACGAGCTGGCTGTTGGAGATCGTTGCAGAAATTAAAAAAAATTCTATGCATCACCAAGAACAATCTATGGAGTCTTCTAGCAACGAGAGGGAAAAGAGTGCATCTACATACCCTTGTAGATCGCGAGCGGAAGCGTTCAAGTGAACAGGGTTGATGGAGTCGTACTCGTCGTGATCCAAATCACCGATGACCGAGCGCCGAACGGACAGCACCTCCGCGTTCAACACACGTACGGTTGGGGAAGACGTCTCCTCCTTCTTGATCCAGCAAGGGTAGGGAGAGGTTGATGGAGATCCAGCAGCACGACGGCGTGGTGGTGGAAGCAGCGGGGATCTCGGCAGGGCTTCGCCAAGCTCAGCGAGAGGGAGAGGTGTCACGGGAGGGAGAGGGAGGCGCCAGGGGCTTGGGGTGCTGCTCCCATGTGCCTCCCCACTATATATAGGGGTGGAGGGGGCTGGTTTCTTGACCTCCAAGTCCATTGGGTCGTTGGCAAAGGTGGGGGAAAGAAATCCCATCATTTCCCTTCCCCACCGATTGTTATCCCCCTTTTTTAGGGATCTTGATCTTATCCCTTCGGGATATGATCTTATTCCTTCTAAGGTGCGATCTTGGTGCGCCTTGACCAGGGGTGTGGGGCCTTTCCCCCACTACCCACGTTCATGTGGGTCCCCCATGCAGGTGGGCCCCACTTCGGAACCTTCTACAACCTTCCCGGTACAATATCGAAAAATCCCGAACATTTTCCGGTGGCCAAAATAGGACTTCCCATATATAAATCTTTACCTCCGGACCATTCCGGAACTCCTCGTGACGTCCGGGATCTCATCCGGGACTCCGAACAACTTTCAGTTAACCGCATACTAATATCTCTACAACTCTAGCGTCACCGAACCTAAAGTGTGTAGACCCTACGGGTTCGGGAGACATGCAGACATGACCGAGATGACTCTCCGGTCAATAACCAACAGCGGGATCTGGATACCCATGTTGGCTGCCACATGTTCCACGATGATCTCATCGGATGAACCACGATGTCGAGAATTCAATCAATCCCGTATACAATTCCCTTTGTCAATCGGTACGTTACTTGCCCGAGATTCGATCGTCGGTATCCCAATACCTTGTTCAATCTCGTTACCGGCAAGTCACTTTACTCGTACTGTAATGCATGATCCCGTGACCAAACACTTGGTCACATTGAGCTCATTATGATAATGCATTACCGAGTGGGCCCAGAGATACCTCCCCGTCATACGGAGTGACAAATCCCAGTCTCGATTCGTGCCAACCCAACAGACACTTTCGGAGATACCCGTAGTGCACCTTTATAGCCACCCAGTTACGTTGTGACGTTTGGCACACCCAAAGCACTCCTATGGTATCCGGGAGTTGCACAATCTCATGGTCTAAGGAAATGATACTTGACATTTGGAAAAGCTCTAGCAAACGAACTACACGATCTTGTGCTATGCTTAGGATTGGGTCTTGTCCATCACATCATTCTCCTAATGATGTGATCCCGTTATCAATGACATCCAATGTCCATAGTCAGGAAACCATGACTATCTGTTGATCAACGGGCTAGTCAACTAGAGGCTTCACTAGGGACATGTTGTGGTCTATGTATTCACACATGTATTACGATTTCCGGATAACACAATTATAGCATGAACAATAGACAATTATCATGAACAAGGAAATATAATAATAACCATTTTATTATTGCCTCCAGGGCATATTTCCAACAGTCTCCCACTTGCACTAGAGTCAATAATCTAGTTACATTGTGATGAATCGAACACCCATAGAGTTCTGGTGTTGATCATGTTTTGCTCTAGGGAGAGGTTTAGTCAACGGATCTTCTACATTCAGGTCCGTATGTACTTTACAAATATCTATGTCTCCATTTTGAACATTTTCACGAATTGAGTTGAAGCGACGCTTGATATGCCTGGTCTTCCTGTGAAACCTGGGCTCCTTGGCAAGGGCAATAGCTCCAGTGTTGTCACAGAAGAGAGTCATCGGGCCCGACGCATTGGGAATAACTCCTAGGTCGGTAATGAACTCCTTCACCCAGATTGCTTCTTGTGTTGCCTCTGAGGCCGCCATGTATTCCGCTTCACATGTAGATCCCGCCACAACGCTTTGCTTGCAACTGCACCAGCTTACTGCCCCACCATTCAAAATATACACGTATCCGGTTTGTGACTTAGAGTCATCCAGATATGTGTCGAAACTAGCATCGACGTAACCCTTTACGACGAGATCTTCGTCACCTCCATAAACGAGAAACATATCCTTAGTCCTCTTCAGGTACTTCAGGATATTCTTGACTGTTGTCCAGTGTTCCATGCCGGGATTACTTTGGTACCTTCCTACCAAACTTACGGCAAGGTTTACATCAGGTCTGGTACACAGCATGGCATACATAATAGACACTATGGCCGAGGCATAGGGGACGACACTCATCTTTTCTCTATCTTCTGCCGTGGTCGGGCATTGAGCCGTGCTCAATTGCACACCTTGCAATACAGGCAAGAACCCCTTCTTGGACTGATCCATATTGAACTTCTTCAATATCTTGTCAAGGTACGTACTTTGTGAAAGACCAATGAGGCGTCTTGATCTATCTCTATAGATCTTGATGCCTAATATATAAGCAGCTTCTCCAAGGTCCTTCATTGAAAAACACTTGTTCAAGTAGGCCTTTATGCTTCCCAAGAATTCTATATCATTTCCCATCAACAGTATGTCATCCACATATAATATGAGAAATGCTACAGAGCTCCCACTCACTTTCTTGTAAACACGGGCTTCTCCATAAGTCTGTGTAAACCCAAACGCTTTGATCATCTCATCAAATCGAATGTTCCAACTCCGAGATGCTTGCACCAGCCCATAGATGGAGCGCTGGAGCTTGCATACCTTGTTAGCATTCTTAGGATCGACAAAACCTTCCGGCTGCATCATATACAATTCTTCCTTAAGAAAGCCGTTAAGGAATGCCGTTTTGACGTCCATTTGCCATATCTCATAATCATAGTATGCGGCAATTGCTAACATGATTCGGACGGACTTCAGCTTCGCTACGGGTGAGAAAGTCTCATCGTAGTCAACCCCTTGAACTTGTCGATAACCCTTAGCGACAAGTCGAGCCTTATAGATGGTCACATTACCATCCGCGTCTGTCTTCTTCTTAAAGATCCATTTATTTTCTATCGCTCGCCGATCATCGGGCAAGTCTGTCAAAGTCCACACTTTGTTTTCATACATGGATCCTATCTTGGATTGCATGGCTTCAAGCCATTTGTCGGAATCTGGGCCCGCCATTGCTTCTTCATAGTTCGAAGGTTCACCGTTGTCTAACAACATGATTTCCAAGACAGGGTTGCCGTACCACTCTGGCGCGGAACGTGTCCTTGTGGACCTACGAAGTTCAGTAGGAGCTTGATCCGAAGTACCTTGATCATCATCATCACTAACTTCCTCTCTAGTCGGTGCAGGCACCACATGAACATCTTCCTGAGCTGCGCTACTTCTCGGTTCAAGAGGTAGTACTTCATCAAGTTCCACTTTCCTCCCACTTACTTCTTTCGAGAGAAACTCTTTCTCCAGAAAGGACCCGTTCTTGGCAACAAAGATCTTGCCTTCGGATCTGAGGTAGAAGGTATACCCAATGGTTTCCTTAGGGTATCCTATGAAGACGCATTTTTCCGACTTGGGTTCGAGCTTTTCAGGTTGAAGTTTCTTGACATAAGCATCGCATCCCCAAACTTTTAGAAACGACAGCTTAGGTTTCTTCCCAAACCATAATTCATACGGTGTCGTCTCAAGGGATTTCGATGGAGCCCTATTTAAAGTGAATGCGGCAGTCTCTAAAGCATAGCCCCAAAATGAGAGCGGTAGATCGGTAAGAGACATCATAGATCGCACCATATCCAATAGAGTGCGATTACGACGTTCGGACACACCATTTCGCTGAGGTGTTCCAGGCGGCGTGAGTTGTGAAACTATTCCACATTTCCTTAAGTGTGTGCCAAATTCGTGACTCAAATATTCCCCTCCACGATCTGATCGTAAGAAATTTATTTTTCTGTCACGTTGATTCTCAACCTCACTCTGAAATTCCTTGAACTTTTCAAAGGTCTCAGACTTGTGTTTCATTAGGTAGACATACCCATATCTACTCAAATCATCAATGAGAGTGAGAACATAACGATAGCCACCGCGAGCCTCAACACTCATTGGACCGCACACATTAGTATGTATGATTTCCAATAAGTTGGTTGCTCGCTCCATTGTTCCGGAGAACGGAGTCTTGGTCATCTTACCCATGAGGCATGGTTCGCACGTGTCAAATGATTCGTAATCAAGAGATTCCAAAAGTCCATCTACATGGAGCTTCTTCATGCGTTTGACACCAATGTGACCAAGACGGCAGTGCCACAAGTATGCGGGACTATCATTATCAACCTTACATCTTTTGGTATTCACACTATGAATATGTGTAACACTACGTTCGAGATTCATTAAGAATAAACCATTAACCAGCGGGGCATGACCATAAAACATATCTCTCATATAAATAGAACAACCATTATTCTCGGATTTAAATGAGTAGCCATCTCGAATTAAACGAGATCCCGATACAATGTTCATGCTCAAAGCTGGCACTAAATAACAATTATTGAGGTTTAAAACTAATCCCGTAGGTAAATGTAGAGGTAGCGTGCCGACGGTGATCACATCGACCTTGGAACCATTCCCGACGCGCATCATCAATTCGTCCTTTGCCAGTCTTCGTTTATTCCGCAGCTCCTGCTTTGAGTTACAAATATGAGCAACCGCACCGGTATCAAATACCCAGGAGCTACTACGAGTGCTGGTAAGGTACACATCAATAACATGTATATCACATATACCTTTGGTGTTGCCGGCCTTCTTGTCCACCAAGTACTTGGGGCAGTTCCGCTTCGAGTGACCACTTCCCTTGCAATAAAAGCACTCAGTCTCAGGCTTGGGTCCATTCTTTGGCTTCTTCCCGGCAACTGGCTTACCGGGCGCGGCAACTCCCTTGCCGTCCTTCTTCAAGTTCTTCTTTCCCTTGCCTTTCTTGAACTTAGTGGTTTTATTCACCATCAACACTTGATGTTCCTTTTTGATCTCCATCTTCGCTGATTTCAGCATTGAATATACCTCAGGAATGGTCTTTTCCATCCCCTGCATATTGAAGTTCATCACAAAGCTCTTGTAGCTCGGTGGAAGTGACTGAAGGATTCTGTCAATGACCGCGTCATCCGGGAGATTAACTCCCAGCTGAGTCAAGCGGTTGTGTAACCCAGACATTTTGAGTATGTGCCCACTGACAGAACTATTTTCCTCCATCTTACAACTGAAGAACTTGTCGGAGACTTCATATCTCTCGACCCGGGCATGAGCTTGGAAAACCATTTTCAGCTCTTCGAACATCTCATATGCTCCGTGTTGCTCAAAACGCATTTGGAGCCCCGGTTCTAAGCTGTAAAGCATGCCGCAGTGAACAAGGGAGTAATCATCAGCACGCTGCTGCCAAGCGTTCATAACGTCTTAGTTCTCTAGGATGGGTGCGTCACCTAGCGGTGCTTCTAGGACATAATCTTTCTTGGCAGCAATGAGGATGATCCTCAGGTTCCGGACCCAGTCCGTATAGTTGCTGCCATCATCTTTCAGTTTGGTTTTCTCTAGGAACGCGTTGAAGTTGAGGGCAACATTAGCGTGGGCCATTTGATCTACAAGACATATTGTAAAGATTTTAGACTAAGTTCATGATAATTAAGTTCATCTAATCAAATTATTCAATGAACTCCCACTCAGATAGACATCCCTCTAGTCATGTATGTGAAACATGATCCGAGTCAACTAGGCCGTGTCCGATCATCACGTGAGACGGACTAGTCAACATCGGTGAACATCTTCATGTTGATCGTATCTTCTATACGACTCATGTTCGACCTTTCGGTCTCTTGTGTTCCGAGGCCATGTCTGTACATGCCAGGCTCGTCAAGTCAACCTAAGTGTTTTGCATGTGTAAATCTGTCTTACACCCGTTGTATGTGAACGTTAGAATCTATCACACCCGATCATCACGTGGTGCTTCAAAACAACGGACTTTCGCAACGGCGCACAGTTAGGGGGAACACTTTCTTGAAATTATTATAAGGGATCATCTTACTTACTACCGTCGTACTAAGCAAATAAGAAGCAAAATATGATAAACATCACATGCAATCAAATAGTGACATGATATGGCCAGTATCATATTGCTCCTTTGATCTCCATCTTCGGGGCGCCATGATCATCTTCGTCACCGGCATGACACCATGATCTCCATCATCGTGTCTTCATGAAGTTGTCACGCCAACGATTACTTCTACTTCTATGGCTAACGTGTTTAGCAATAAAGTAAAGTAATTTACATGGCGTTATTCAATGACACGCAGGTCATACAAAATAAAGACAACTCCTATGGCTCCTGTCGGTTGTCATACTCATCGACATGCAAGTCGTGATTCCTATTACAAGAACATGATCAATCTCATACGTCACATATATTTCATTCATCACATCCTTTTGGCCATATCACATCACAAGGCATATGCTGCAAAAACAAGTTAGACGTCCTCTAATTGTTGTTGCATGTTTTTACGTGGCTTCTATAGGTTTCTATCAAGAACGTTTCTTACCTACGTAAAACCACAACGTGATATGCCAATTTCTATTTACCCTTCATAAGGACCCTTTTCATCGAATCCGATCCGACTAAAGTGGGAGAGACAGACACCCGCTAGCCACCTTATGCAACTAGTGCATGTCAGTCGGTGGGACCTGTCTCACGTAAGCATACGTGTAAGGTCGGTCCGGGCCGCTTCATCCCACGATGCCGCTGAATCAGGATAATACTAGTAACGGCAAGTAAATTGACAATATCGACGCCCACAACTGCTTTGTGTTCTACTCGTGCATAGAAACTACGCATAGACCTAGCTCATGATGCCACTGTTGAAGATCGTTGCAGAAATTAAAAAATTTCTACGCATCACAAAGAACAATCTATGGAGTCTTCTAGCAACGAGAGGGAAAAGAGTGCATCTACATACCCTTGTAGATCACGAGCGGAAGTGTTCAAGTGAACGGGGTTGATGGAGTCGTACTCGTCGTGATCCAAATCACCGATGACCGAGCGCCGAACGGACGTCACCTCTGCGTTCAACACACGTACGGTTGGGGAAGACGTCTCCTCCTTCTTGATCCAGCAAGGGGAGGGAGAGGTTGATGGAGATCCAGCAGCACGACGGCGTGGTGGTGGAAGCAGCGGGGATCTCGGCAGGGCTTCGCCAAGCTCAGCGAGAGGGATAGGTGTCACGGGAGGGAGAGGGAGGCGCCAGGGGCTTGGGGTGCTGCTCCCATGCGCCTCCCCACTATATATAGGGGTGGAGGGGGCTGGTTTCTTGACCTCCAAGTCCATTGGGGCGTTGGCAAAGGTGGGGAAAAGAAATCCCATCATTTCCCTTCCCCACCGATTGTTATCCCCCTTTTTTAGGGATCTTGATCTTATCCCTTCGGGATATGATCTTGGTGCGCCTTGACCAGGGGTCTGGGGCCTTGCCCCCACTACCCCCGTTCATGTGGGTCCCCCCATGCAGGTGGGCCCCACTTCGGAACCTTCTAGAACCTTCCCGGTACAATACCGAAAAATCCCGAACATTTTCCGGTGGCCAAAATAGGACTTCCCATATATAAATCTTTACCTCCGGACCATTCCGGAACTCCTCGTGACGTCCGGGATCTCATCCGGGACTCCGAACAACTTTCGGTTAACCGCATACTAATATCTCTACAACTCTAGCGTCACCGAACCTTAAGTCTGTAGACCCTACGGGTTCGGGAGACATGCAGACATGACCGAGACGACTCTCCGGTCAATAACCAACAGCGGGATCTGTATACCCATGTTGGCTCCCACATGTTCCACGATGATCTCATCGGATGAACCATGATTTCGAGGATTCAATCAATCCCATATACAATTCCCTTTGTCAATCGGTACGTTACTTGCCCGAGATTCGATCGTCGGTATCCCAATACCTTGTTCAATCTCGTTACCGGCAAGTCACTTTACTCGTACCGTAATGCATGATCCCTTGACCAAGCACTTGGTCACATTGAGCTCATTATGATGATGCATTACCGAGTGGGCCCAGAGATACCTCTCCGTCATACGGAGTGACAAATCCCAGTCTCGATTCGCGCCAACCCAACAGACACTTTCGGAGATACCCGTACAGCACCTTTATAGCCACCTAGTTACATTGTGACGTTTGGCACACCGAAAGCCCTCCTATGGTATCCGGGAGTTGCACAATCTCATGGTCTAAGGAAATGATACTTGACATTTGGAAAAGCTCTAGCAAACGAACTACACGATCTTGTGCTATGCTTAGGATTGGGTCTTGTCCATCACATCATTCTCCTAATGATGTGATCTCGTTATCAATGACATCCAATGTCCATAGTCAGGAAACCATGACTATCTGTTGATCAACGAGCTAGTCAACTAGAGGCTTCACTAGGGACATGTTGTGGTCTATGTATTCACACATGTATTACGATTTCCGGATAACACAATTATAGCACGAACAATAGACAATTATCATGAACAAGGAAATATAATTATAACCATTTTATTATTGCCTCTAGGGCATATTTCCAACACTGGCAAGGCAGCATGTGGACTGGTTGACCGGTCAACTAAACAATATACGGAGCTATACGCTGACACAGTGAGCGTATAATCCGTCGGTATAGAGTGTTTGTGTGAGAGGGGAGGCCCGTGAGAGATAGCAGAGAGAGAGAAAGAGCTACTCCCTCCGTTCGATAATGTAGTTCCAACAATTTTTTAGAAGTCAAACTTTTGAAACTTTGAAGAAATTACTTATATCTACAATACCAAAGATAAATGATAGTATGAAGTAAGTACATGCTGTGATGAATCTAATGATCGTTCCAGATGTAAATGTTTTTCTCCACATATACCTGGTCAAACTTTTCTGAGGTTTGACTTTTCAAAACATCCATATGCTTATGGACGTGAGAGAGTCCCTAACTAGAGAGAAAGAGAGAGAAATAGAAAGAGTGAGTGAAAAAAGTGTGTGTGCGTGTGTGAAAGAGACATGGACAACACTCAATAAAAGTCGAGAAAAAATGTGTGTGTCTTATGCAAACATATCACACATGCATCTTCGACAACGGAAGCAAGGTGAGGAGATAGTGTGTGGTTGTTTGCAACCGAGAGAGAAAGACCCCTAGCACGTGGCCAAGAGGGGTCTGACAACAAGGGAGAGAGGTCGAGAGAGACGTACGGAGAAAATGCAGACATGGGGAGGAGAGAGTCTATGTTTGTCATAGAGAGATCCCCTGGAGATCGTGATGGGACTACATGGGTGGGAGATCGAGTGACAAGGTGTGTGCGCGATAGAAGATACCCCGAGAGATATCGAGATAGACATATGGATGGAAGGAGACAATACGTGTGTTCCTGGTGGCTAGTGAGAGATAATCATACTTAGGGGGGTGCTTGTGCCTATGATGGAGTGAGGGATTATGGTACTTATTAGGGGGGGTGCATGTCACATAGAGAGAGAACAAGGGCGGAGAGTGTTGGATGGGTCTATATGTATAGCGCGAGCGAGACATGTGTATGTGTGAACCAGGGAGATATAAAGTTTGAGAGAGATTGAGGAGCCCCGATAAGGCTAAGTGGTGCGTCAGATAGCTGAGAGGGGGAAAGAGATATTCCATCCGCTCGATAATGAAGTGCATGTAATTTTTTTACAAGTCAAACTTTGGAAACTTTAATCAGGTTTACACAAATGTTATTTATATCTTCAATACCAAAGACACATCATACGAAACTACATCTCATGGTGAATCTAATGGTATATGTTTGCCGTTCTAGATGTAATTGTTTTTCTCTACGTACATGGTCAAACTTTGTGATGTTTGACTTTTCAATAAATCAATATGCTATGGACCGAGGAGAGTGCCTAAGTCGAGTGAGATCAAGTGTGTGTGAAGGAGAATGAGTAAGTGTGCAAAAAGAGTATGTGTGTGAAAGAGAAAGTGACAACAAACGATAAATTAGAGAGAGTGCGTTTTTTCGTTTCTTAGGCGAACATATCACGCATGCATCTCCGAGATAGAAAAGCGAGGCGAGGAGATACACGAAGATAGCTAGTGTGTGATTGTTTGCAACGGAGAGAGACATCCCTATAGCACATGTCCAATAGAGGTCTGGCGAACAAGGAACAAAGGTCGAGAGGGACACATGGAGAACATGGACGCATGGGGAGGGCGAGAGGGTGTGTTTGTGATAGAGAGACCCCATCGAGATCATGAGGGGACTATATGGGTGGGAGATCGAGGGAGGTGCGTGCGCGACAGAAAGATGCCCCGAGAGAAATCAAGATAGACCATGCACATGTTTGTGATGGAGACTAAGATTAGCTAGTCATATACATATAGGGGGCACTGCGTGTGCCTACAATTGAGTGAGAGCCCATCATACTTGGCTAGCTAGCCATGAGATTGTGTGCGTGTGTGTGCGTGTGAGATGGAGAGAGAACGAGGGAGAGACATAGAGTTTTAGATGGGCCTATCGAGTGCGAGTGAGATATGCATGTGTATGTGTGACCCAGGTAGATGGAGAGTTTGAGAGAGGGGGGGAAGAGCTCCGAGACGACAGAGTGGTGCGTGAGAGAGTTACGGGCAACGAGCCAAGGAATTTGTGTGCGTACGATGAGTGCACCCAAGATATCTAGCTTGGACTAGAGAATCATACATAGTGTGCGAGAGAGACCTATAGATGGAGTATATATGCATGCGAACTAGAAAGACCACCCCCCCCCCCACACACACACACAAAGAGAGAGAGAGAGATGGAGAGAAAGCGAGAGGGACCAACAAGGTTTGTGTGTTGGATGCGTACGACAGAATTGAAGATTGTCGTCGAGAGAGAGAGAGAGAGAGAGAGAGAGAGAGAGAGAGGAGGAGGAGGAGTCCGGGAGAGGGGGAGGTTGCGTTTTATGCATCAAAGACTGATATAAACCATGTTTCGATATAAACTTGCATTCAAATATTTAAATTGGAGAACATGTTGTCTGCAATCCACACATGAACGGATATATGCGAATATCAAACAAGTCCATTAATTTGACTTTCAACGTGTTCATGGAGTACTATAATACTGTACAACATGCTACTCGATTGAGGTGTTCAATTTTAGATTTAGTTCACTATTTTGACCTGGTGAACGAGCTATTTCATTGAATCAAGATATTTCATTTTGGGTTTGATTCCCGTTTTTGAGTGGGTCAACTATTTGTCATATAGTAAATCGCTAGCAATGAGCATGTAAAACACATTACTCCCGAGCATCATCTCGCCATCTAAAAAAGAAGTGGCAAGCTAATATTTCAATATTTGATTCGAATCGACTTGGTAAGGTAGACATGGATGCTCGTTCTCCCAAAGTTTGAACAAACCGTTAAACATCCTCTGCTCGGTGGAATTCGCCCGAGCAAATAAATGGGAGACACGAAATTACCGTCCTATGTGGGACACGCATTAATTGGCCCGTTGTACATCGAGGGTAGGTTCGTAACTTCATCCAAGCGCGCCTTCTCCTCGGCTGAAATGACATGTGCCGAATAATTCATAAACCAGGTCGGCAAAACATGCTCTCCTCGTCCGAAATAGCTCGCGCCCACTATTTCAAAACACACTCTCCTCGCCCAAAATCGCTCGCGCCCACTATATTTCAAAACACACCCTCCTCGCCCAAAATCGCTCCCGCCCACTATTTGGGGGAGAAGCAAAGTTACTCTACTATCCCCGACCCTCAGTACACAGACCCAAGCCGAGAAGCCTAAAGGCAGGGGTAGAACTGTAACTCCTCCTTACATTTCAGACAAATCCATCCGTAAAACATGGTTCCACTCCCCTCCCAATTCCCCCCCCCCCATTCATACCTCGTGGGCGCCAAATCACCTTCTCCCCGGAAGCTCCCTTCTCCCGAGCCGCGAAACCTCAGCCCCTCCTCCATGGCGCCCCCACCGCACCAATTTCACAGCCGCCCTCCTCCCTAATGCCGGAGACGCTGTCCATTTGCCGCCGTGCACTGGGCCGTGTGCCTCTTACTCCGTGCTGCTGGAGCTGCCTCGACGACGGCCGCATGAACCGTACCGAAGCCGATTCGCCCCCGCCGTTGTTCACGGCGCCGGAGCGGCTCCAACTTCGGATCCGTCCAGAGTCCCGGCGCTGCTTCCCCGTAGCCGTCGACCGTCGCGACATCCCTGTTTCCCTGCCGCCGGTCGCCACCGCAACCGCGCCGGCCTCACCGACTCGGCAGCTGGACCTGCCTACTTCACCATGCCGCCAGATAGGTCGCACCCTCATCTCAAATCACTTTATTTAGGCGTCAGTTGTCTGAATTTTTATTCTGGGCCAATCGATTCCCAATGGGAAGCAGCACCCCTCGAGGCGGTGGAGCTCCTAGGCTGCCGGTTGGCTGGTGTCTAACGTAAGGGTGCGGGGCCGCAAGTTCGCTGTGGAAGCAGCACTTAGATGGCTATCTTAGAGTTGCGTGGGTTGAAGGTACTGCCGCCGCCGGATCTGGATGACGGGGAGTCTTTATGGATTGGCCCGCGGCGGCGCAACCACGGCAGTGTGGTGGGGCGGGGAGCGGGGTTTTGGCCGGGGCCACAGACGGCGGAGGCAGGCTGCTCTGCCGTTGGTCGCCGGCTCTTCGGGGAAGATTGCTAACAGTGTCAGTCGGGAGGCACAAGACGGCCATCAAGCCATCCGGCATAGATCGGACAGTACCAAAATAAAATAAAATCGTGTGACCCCAATTTAGTCTTCAGTCAACAGACGTGTGACCACTCTCGTACCTTGTTGTTGATCTCTTAGTGTATTTCTTCAGATCAAATAGATGTGTCGTTCTTAACATTATGCGTTATCTGCATCTTCAGCCACACCGTCTTCCGACTCACCGCAGCTGCTCCAACAAGGGAAGCATACACCAGAAGGGAGCTATAGTCCCCACTCAACAGTTCCCTGCATCGAATGCGCGTGCCCGACATGGACAGCCACAACAACTGCAGGGCCATCGACAAGTCAGCACATGATACTCACTCCTATGGATGGCGGCCAGATAGGTTATATCCTCATCTTACTTGTGTGCAACATTTATGGCTTTGTTATTCATCTAAGCATGGAAAATAGATTATCACATTTCACTGTATATTCATGCTGATCTCTTACGGGTCTTGTTTAGGAGTTAACGTTGTTCCATAGTTCAGCTAAGATACTTGTTCTTTAGGTAACGTTGTTCCATAGTGATCATCCATCAGCCAATGCTATCCCACAGGCTGGTGATTATAGTATTATACCACTTCTAGTATTACCTATGTTGTTCTTTAATACTTTTGTGTGCCATCTAGTTAATCTCGAGTACAAATGATACATATTCTGTAGCTTTCATCTGTGTTATCCCTTTAGTTTTTGAGACATGTTGCTGCTTGTTAACCCCAGTCCTACTATTTATGTCGTCTTCTACAGGCACTCATTACATAAATCTAACTATTAGTTGTCTTCCATGCATGTCAGATATAATTGCACACACTGATATATCCACAAGAACCTCATGGAGCAATGTAAAGGCCAATAAACTTGATGTCAGTGATACCCAATATGATGGAACATGTAAAGGCAGTTCTTCAGAAGACTTGCAGAAAGATGTTGAATCCTCTTCACCCCACAAGGTCCTTGCTCTAACTTGGCCCGTGATATGGGTACAACATGCATATAATGTCCTGGAGTGTATCTACTCTGTTGCAATGCCATGTGCTTAGCATGCTGATCATGCATGTAAATATGTCATGCCTTCCTGTTTTTCAGTACCTATTCCATTCATGATAACATGTTTTCAAATTCAAGTAGTGTCATTCTACTCTATCGCAATGCCATCTGCTTAATTTGGACGTCATGCTTCTGAATATCTTATGCATTCTTATTCATCAGTACGTACTTCATCAGTCTACCATACCATGTTTTTTACATTGAAGTGTTGTTCTAGTGCTCTGTTGCAATGCCATCTTAGTTTCCCAATCATACACATGTATGTTGCCTTAGTTTTCTCTGTACGTATTCCGCTAGCATACAGTTTTACATTCAACTAGTATTTTTTTACTATGTTGTCATGTCGTATCCCTGGCTCTTACACCATACTCCCTCTGTCCGGATTACATGTTGCCGAAATGGATAAAAAAGGATGTATTTAGAACTGAAATACGCCTAGACCCATCCATTTTTTCCGGATGGAGGGAATACATGTCAATATGTCATGCCTTTCTATTCTTCAGTACCTATTCCATCTCTCTGTTGTAGCATGTTTTATAATTGAAGCACCATTCTTCTATACAAGGCATGCAAGGGGAAGACGGCTATGTTAGAATCTGAAGGGTTACAAACCAAGTCTTTGCAAAAGATCCAAACGCCAGGAGATAATAAACCAACTCCATTTTTCATATATACTGCTCCAGCACAGAGAAACCCAACTCCCACTGATAATAAGCAGATTCCAGTGGCCAAAGAACTAGTCCGCTCCAGTCCAGCAAAAGAATGTCAACTCCATTCTAAGAAGCGTGTGCGTATCCTCGCATCATGAAATTTTATAGCATTCTGATCATATTTTCTACATGTTTCTTACCCATCTCTCTTTTAGAAAATAAGGTTAAATGATAGAAGACTTCCTTCATTGGGATTGTATTTGAGGAAAATATCTTGCGGGAATTCTCTGTGCTCCAATGCTGATGTAAGTACCTGTTGTATATCACTATATTTTTACATCAGCATGTATTTTGTTAATCGGCGTGAATCCAACCTTTATCTGATCTAAAATTAGTTGTAGCAAAATGTTAAAGGCGCCAATGTTGATTTTTGTAAAGAAAACTGCCTGGTAGTTTTGCATACTGAGCTGCATGAGTGTACTATCTCATATCATGCACATTACTGAATTGTAGTGCTGCTCTGGTTGCCCATTCACTCATTGTGTCAATATTGCTTTCGTATTACCTTACCTGGTGGATGATAGTTGTGCCATATTGTGTTAATTTGGAGTTGGCTAGTTACCCAAACGTTCGTTGTGCCAATGTTGCTTTCCTATTATCTGACTTGGCCAATGATAGCAATGCTAGTGTCTTAATTTGGTGCAGGTTGCTGAAGATAAGAAGACAAACTCTGAAAACAGCAAGGCAACCCCATTGTTTCTTTCCAATAAATCTAGGCCAGGTAATATGCCAATAACTCATGATTAATCTGTTTGGTTCCCCTCCTAATTTATGTTATGATGCAGTGGCCAAGACACTCTCCACTATCAATAATACAGCCTGCCAAAATCGCCATCTGAATCTGTTTAGTATCCTCTGTCTCGAATGCAACGAAAAAAATGTATGTTTGTGAACCAATTAATGGCTGAAGGAATGATGGAAATGGTGGAGGAATCAGAGGTGCAGAGTCGTGCGACACAACAACTGATCAATGTTTTCAGAGACAGTGTAGCAAAGCAGCAAGAACTTGCCCACATGCTTATGGGCGTCATCCGTGCTGAGGTTGCAGATTGTGACGTTGTAGATCGTTAGGTTCTGTTCATTTATTTGCACTGGCATCAATCTTTGATTGCCCAGTGGATATAATTTCCTGTAATATATGCTGGATGTGCAACGTTTTTCCCTGTATGTCGTACCTTTGCTTGATCGGTTTTGGTCCTGTGCATAATTGCTCGTCGTAATGGGCTCAAATTATCTAATTTGGCCTAAAGACATGTACGAAATTTAGTGGGACCATTAAGTTAATGGGCCATTACCAGGCCGAAAGTTAATGGTCGGCCCTCTTAACTCCCGGTTCGTTAACAGGCCGACATCGAAGCGGGCAACAGGTGGGCCCAATTGATTTCACGGGCTGTTAACAGGCCGTTACTAAGTTCGGGCTACATATGGCCCAACTATACTATGGGCCTTTAGCAGGCCGAAAGAGACAGCGGGCTTGTACTGGACCATGAAGAGCATGGGCCGCTAAGAGGCCGAAAGTCAGGTCGTATTGTAAATGGCCCAACTGTGTTGTGGGCCTTTAGCAGGCTGAAAGAGAAACCGGGCTGGTATTGGACCATGAATGGCATGGGCCATTAAAAGGCTAAAACTCAGGTCCGACTACAAATGGCCCAACTCATTTATGGTCCGTTAAAAGGCTGGAAGGCACAAAGGGCCGGGAATTGGCCCAACACTTAAATGGGCCGCCAAAAGGCCAAAACTCACGTCCGACTACAAATTGCCCAATAGATATATGGGCCGTACCAGGCTGAAAGACACACCGGGCCAGAAATTGGCCCAACACTTAAATGGGTCGCTAAAAGGCCGAAACTCAGGTCCGACTACAAATGGCCCAACTGATTTATGGGCCATCAACAGGCTGAAAGACACACCGGGCCGGAAATTAGCCCAACATTTAAATGGGTCACTAAAAGGCCGAAAGATGTACATCGTGAAAATTGGCCCATCCACTGAATGGGCCATTAACAGGCCGAAATCTCATCGGGCCGATATTGAGCCCAAATATATAGCGGGCTTGTAATGGGCTCGAACTGATGATGGGCTGCAATGGTATCAAATCTTTAACGGGCCGTTGACGGGCTGAATTGGCACATCTCATATGGGCCGTGGGCTTAAATCGACCTGACACAAGTAGGCCTTATATGGGTCGGCCTGCTATTTTTTACTGGGCCGGCCTTTTTCACCGGAATGGGCCACTGTTGGGCCGTGCCACGTGTCGACCTATCATAGGCACCTCCTGTCCAATGAGTGGATGACATCTGTCCCAACGGTGAGGCAACACGTGTTTCCTCCAGCCAATGATGATTTTACATGTGGAAAATCCCCATTGGTCAGGGCTGTTAATGGGTTATCGGATCCAAAACCGGACCCGATAGCTTAACGGCGTTCCGTTACGGTGGATGCCACGTGTCGGTCATCCTTGACAAAAGCACTTCTGTAACGCGTGATTTATCGTCATGGAAGCGGACACTTCCGTGATGATAATTTTGGTAATGTCATGGAACACTTCTACGACAGCACAGGTATGACTATCTTGATTCTGTCATAAAATTGTCATGGATGTACATGCATGACAGAAAACGTGACCTACTGTGACAAACACGTATCATCACGGAAGTGTATTTTTTTTGTAGTGCTAGTACAAGTTATCCTGACAAAAGTAGTCTTCGCCTGCCAAAGGCTCCAGCGGTGACGCCATCTTGGGCTCCACGGTGACCTCCGTCCTGCCGTCCTGCTGGTCTTGGTCTCGTTGCACCGATATGGAAACCTTTGCCTGATGCCTCGGGACACCTCGCCTGCGCTTGCCTCTTTAGCACCAAAGAGGAAACGAGGACACTGTGCTCGCTAGCGCCCGCCTGGTCATGGTCGTCATGGCTTGCGTCACAAGGACCTCGCGAGGTGCCCCTTGCCTTGATCTCTCCGCTCCTCGCGAGCCAGCCTGGTGAGGCCGCCCTTGAGGAGGTCTTGCATTGTCCACCTCGCGAGGCTTGGCCCCTCGCGAGGGTCTTGACTGTTTGCTGGTGAAGATGGGCCATATGGGGCCACTGGTGGAGCCACGCCGTGGGCCGCAGGCAGGCAAGTCTGGGGACCTTCATTCCCAGAACGCCGACAGAAGCGGCACGGACCAACCTTACATGTCCACGCACATGACACCAGTTCCACCGACTGACATGCAACTTGTTTTGCATAAAGGTGGCTGGCGGGTGTCTGTTTCTCCAACTTTAGTTGAGTCGAATTTGACTACGGCCGGTCCTTGAAGAAGATTGTAGCAGCAAACTTGATAATCACCGTCGTGGTTTTTGTGTAGGTAAGAATGGTTCTTGCTAGAAGCCCGTAGCAGCCATGTAAAACTTGCAACAACAAAGTAGAGGACGTCTAACTTGTTTTTGCAGGGCATGTTGTCATGTGATATGGTCAAGACGTGATGTGATATACGTTGTTGTATGAGATGATCATGTTTTGTAATATCGACAACCGACAGGAGCCTTAGGGTTGTCTCTTAATTATTGTATGAAATGCAAGCGCCATGTAATTGCTTTACTTTATCGCTATGAGTTAGCAATAGTTGGCGAAATGACCCCGACGCAACGATATCATGACGATGCTTTGGAGATGGAGATCAAAAGCACAAGATGATGATGGCCATATCATGTCACATATTTTGATTGCATGTGATGTTTATCCTTTATGCATCTTATTTTGCTTAGAATGGCGGTAGCATTATAAGATGATCCCTTCACTAAATTTCAAGATAAAAGTGTTCTCCCCGAGTATGCACCGTTGCCAAAGTTCGTCGTTTCGAAGCACCACGTGATGATCGGGTGTGATAGACTCTACGTCCACATACAATGGGTGTAAGCCAGATTCACCCATGCAGAATACTTGGGTTAAAGTTAATGAGCCTAGCATGTACAGACATGGTCTCGGAACACTGGAGACCGAAAGGTCGAACATGAGTCATATAGTAGATATGATCAACATAGAGATGTTCACCATTGATGACTACCCCATCTCACGTTGTGATCGGACATGGGTTAGTTGATTTGGATCATGTATCACTTAGATAAATTGAGGGATGTTAATTTAAGTGGGAGTTCATGAGTAATTTGATTAATTGAACTTAATTATCATGAACTTAGTCTTAATAGTTTCTGCATATCTATGTTGTAGATCAATAGCTCGCGATATAGCTCCCCTATTTTGATATGTTCCTAGAGAAAACTAAGTTGAAGTTGATTGTAGCAATAATGCGGACTGGGTTCGTGATCTGAGGATTATCCTCATTGCTACACAGAAGAATTATGTCCTTGATGCACCGCTAGGTGACAGACTTGTTGCAGGAGCTAATGCAGACGTTATGAATTTTTGGCAAAGCTCGATCAGATCACTACTTGATAGTTTAGTGTGCCATGCTTTATGGCTTACAATCGGGGCTCCAAAGACGTTTTGAACGCCATGGAACATATGAGATGTTCCAAGAGCTAAAATTCGTATTTCTGGCTTATGCCCGTGTTGAGAGGTATGAGACCTCTGACAAGTACTTTGCCTACAAGATGGAGGAGAATAGCTCAGCCAGTGAGCATGTGCTCCGAATGTCTGGGTACTACAATTGCTTGAATCAAGTGAGAGTTAATCTCGCAGATAAGATAGTGATTGACAGAATTCTCCAGTCACTATCACCAAGCAACTAGAGCTTCATGACGAACTATAATATGCAAGGGATGACAAAAACGATTCCCGAGCTCTTCGCGATGCTGAAATCAGTGGAGGTAGAAATCAAGAAGTTGTATCAAGTGCTGATGGTTAACAGGACCACTAGTTTCAAGAAAAAGGGCAAGGGAAAGAAAGGGAACTTCAAGAAGAATGGCAAGCAAGTTGCCGCTCCTGTGAAGAAGCCCAAAGCTGGACCCAATCCTGAAATTGAGTGCTTCTGCACCAAGGGAAATGGTCACTAGAAACGGGACTACCCCAAATACTTGGCAGATAAGAAGGATGGCAAAGTAAACAAAGGTATATTTGATATACATGTTATTGTGCTCATAGTAGCCCCTGGGTATTTGATACTGGTTCAGTTGCTAAGATTAGTAACTCGAAACAGGAGTTGCAAAATAAACAGAGACTAGTTAAGGGCGAGGTGACGATGTGTTTTGGAAGTGTTTCCAAGATTGATATGATCACCATCGCACACTCCCTCTACCTTCGGGATTAGTGTTGAGCCTGAATAAATGTTATTTGGTGTTTGCGTTGAGCATGAACAAGATTAGATCGTGTTTATTGCAATACGGTTATTCATTTAAGTCAGAGAATAATTGTTGTTCTATTTACATGAATAAAAACTTCTATGGTCATACACCCAATGCGAATGGTTTATTGAATCTCGGTCGTAGTGATACATATATTCATAATGTTGATGCCAAAAGATGCAAAGTTGATAATGATAGTGCAACATACTTGTGGCACTGCCGTATAGGTCATATTGGTGTAAAGCACATGAAGAAACTCCATGCGGATGGACTTTTGGAATCACGTGATTATGAATCATTTGATACTTGCAAACCATGCCTCATGGGCAAGATGACTAAAACTCCATTCTCCGAAACAATGGAGCGAGCTAATGACTTATTGGAAATAATACATACCGATGTATGCGATCCAATGAGTGTTGAGGCACGCGGCGGGTATCGTTATTTTCTAACCTTTACAGATGATTTGAGTAGATATGGGTGTATCTACTTAATGAAACACAAATCTGAAACATTTGAAAAGTTTAAAGAATTTCAGAGTGAAGTAGAGAATCATCGTAACAAGAAAATAAAGTTTCTATGATCTGATCGTGGTGGTGAATATTTTTGATTTACGAGTTTGGCCTTCATTTAAAACAATGTGGAATCGTTTCGCAACTCACACCACCTGGAACACCACAGTGTAATGGTGTGTCTGAACGTCGTAACCGTACTTTATTAGATATGGTGCGTTCTATGATGTCTCTTGCCGATTTACCGTTATCATTTTTGGGTTATGCGTTAGAGACAGCCACATTCACGTTAAATAGGGCACCGTCTAAATCTGTTGAGACGACACCGTATGAACTATGGTTTGGCAAGAAACCTAAAGTTGTCATTTCTTAAAGTTTGAGGATGCGACACTTATGTCAAAAGGCTTCAGCCTTATAAGCTCGAACCCAAATTGGAGAAGTGCATCTTCATAGGATACCCTAAGGAAACTATTGGGTACACCTTCTACCACAGATCTGAAGATAAGATCTTTGTTGCCGAGAATGGGTCCTTTCTAGAGAAGGAGTTTCTCTCAAAAGAAGTGAGTGGGAGGAAAGTAGAACTTGATGAGGTAGTTGTACCTTCTCTCGAATTGGAAAGTAGCTCACCAGGGGAAAATGTTTCCGTGATGCCTACACCAACTAGAGTGGAAGCTAATGATGATGATCATGAAACTTCAGATCAAGTTACTACTGAACTTTGTAGGTCAACCAGAACACGTTCCGCACCAGAGTGGTAATCCTGTCCTGGAAGCCATGTTGTTAGACAACGGCGAACCTACGAACTATGAAGAAGCTATGATGAGCCCAGATTCCGACAAATGGCTTGGAGCCATGAAATCTGAGATAGGATCCATGTATGAGAACAAAGTGTGGACTTTGGTGGACTTGCCCGATGATCGGCAGGCCATTGAAAATAAATGGATCTTCAAGAGGAAGATAGACACTGATGGTAATATCACTGTCTACAAAGCTCAACTTGTCGCGAAAGGTTTTTGACAAAGGGTTAACTACGATGAGACGTTCTCACGTGTAGCGACGCTTAAGTCTATCTGAATCATGTTAGCAATTGCCGCATTTTGTAAAATCTGGCAAATGGATGTCAAAACTGCATTCGTTAATGGATTTCTTAAAGAAGAGTTGCATATGATGCAACCAGAAGGTTTTGTCGATCCTAAAGGTGCTAACAAAGTGTGCAAGCTCCAACGATCCATCTATGGACTGGTGCAAGCATCTCGGAGTTGGAATATACGCTTCGATGATGTGATAAAAGCATATGGTTTTATACAGACTTACGGTGAAGCCTGTATTTACAAGAAAGTGAGTGGGAGCTCTGTAGCATTTTTGATATTATATGTGAATGACATATTGTTGATTGGAAATGATATAGAATTTATGGATAGCACAAAAGGATACTTGAATAAGAATTTTTCAATGAAAAACCTCGGTGAACCTACTTACATATTGGGCATCAATATATATAGGAATAGATTGAGACGCTTAATAGGACTTACACAAAGCACATACCTTGGCAAAAGTTTTGAAGAAGATCAAAATGAATCAGTCAAAGAAAGGGTTCTTGCCAGTGTTGCAAGGTGTGAAGTTGAGTAAGACTCAAAGCCCGACCACGGCAGAAGATAGGGAGAGAATGAAAGTTAGTCCCTATGCCTCAGCCATAGGTTCTATAAAGTATGCCATGTTGTGTAACAGACTAGTTGTGTGCCTTGCCATGAGTTTGGCAAGGGGGTACAATAGTGATCCAGGAGTGGATCATTGGACAGCGGTCAAAATTATCCTTAGGTACCTAAAGAGGACTAAGGAAATGTTTCTCGGTTATGGAGGTGATAAAGGGTTCGTCGTAAAGGGTTACGTCGATGCAAGCTTTAACACTGATCCATATGACTCTCGGTCTCAATCTGGATACATATTGAACATGGGAATAGTTAGCTAGAGTAGCTCTATGCAGAGCATTGTATACATAGACATTTCCAAAATACACACGGATCTGAATGTTGCAAACCCGTTGACTAAAACCTCTCTCACATGCAAAACATGATCACACTGGTAAAATCTTTGGGTGTTAATCACATGGCTATGTGAACTAGATTATTGACTCTAGTAAACTCTTTGGGTGTTAGTCACATGGCGGTGTGAACTATGGGTGTTAATCACATGATGATGTGAACTAGATTATTGACTCTAGTGCAAGTGGGAGACTGATGGAAATATGCCCTAGAGGCAATAATAAAATGGTTATTATTATATTTCCTTAATCATGATACAGGATTATTATTCATGCTAGAATTGTATTGACCGGAAACTTAAATACATGTGTGGATACATAAACAAATACCGTGTCTCTAGTGAGCCTCTACTAGACTAGCTCGTTGATCAAAGTTGGTTAAGGTTTCCTAACCATAGACATGAGTTGTCATTTGATAACGGGATCACATCATTAGGAGAATGATGTGATGGACAAGACCCATCCGTTAGCTTAGCATATGATCATTCAGTTTATTGCTACTGCTTTCTTATGTCAAATACATGTTCCTTCGACCATGAGATGATGCAACTCCCAGATACCGGAGGAATACCTTGTGTGCTATCAAACTTCACAACATAACTGGGTGATCATTAAGATGCTCTATAGGTATCTCTGAAGGTGTCTATTGAGTTAGCGTGAATCAAGATTGGGATTTGTCACTCCATGTATCGGAGAGGTATCTCTGAGCCCTCTCGGTAATACACATCACAAGAAGCTTGCAAGCACAGTGACTAAGGAGTTAGTTGCAAGATGATGTATTATGGAACGAGTAAAGAGACTTGCCGGTAACAAAATTGAAATAAGTATAGAGATACCGACGATCGAATCTCGGGCAAGTGACATACCGACATATAAAGGGAATTATGTATGTTGTCATAAAGGTTCAACCGATAAAAGATCTTCATGGAATATGTAGGAATCAATATGGGCATCCAGGTCCCGCTATTGGTTATTGACCGGAGAGGTGTCTCGGTCATGACTACATATTTCTCGAACCCGCAGGGTCGCACGCTTAACGTTCGCTGACGCTAGAGTAGTATTGGGATATTTGATGAGTGGTAACCAAATGTTGTTCGGAGTCCCGGATGTCACGAGGAGTCTTGGAATGGTCGAAAGGTAAAGATTTATATATGGGAATTCATATTTTGGGTTCTGGAAAAAGGTGTAGTTTTTTCGGTATTGTACCGGGAAGCTTCCAGAAGGTTCCGGAGGATTCCGGAGGGGTCCGGTCCACAAGTGGGTCCACCACGACACAATAGCTAGCATGTGCTGCGGGGAGGTGCCCTGGCCTTATTGGGCTAGGTGCACCAAGTCCTCAAAAGCCTATGTGGCTAGGGAAGATAAAAAAGGAGTCCTAGTAGGAATAGGATTGGACTTGGAGTCCAAGTCCTCTCCCCCTTAGCTGTGCCCTAGGGCTTGGAGGGGCTGTTTCCCACGCCCCTCCACCTATATATATAGATGGGAGGGGGTGCCCCAAGAGGACACACCAATCCTTTGGCGCCCCTCTCTCTCCCGTTACTCGGTAGTTCCACCGCCTCGTCCCGGCGACGCTTAGTGAAGCGCTGTCGGTGCTCCACCACCACCATCACCACCACACTGTCATGTTGGTTGTGATCCCATCTACTTCTCTCCCGCTTGCTGGATCAAGAAGGAGGAGACGTTATCGAGCTGCACGTGTGCTAAACTCGGAGGTGTCGTCCGTTCGGCACTAGATCAGTTGGATCATGATCGGATCGCGAAGAGTACGACTACATCAACTGCATGATAAGCGCTTTCACTTAGCGAGCTCCAAGGGTATGTAGATGCTCTCGCCCTCTCGTAGCTATGCATCTCCATGGTTAGATCTTGCATGTGCATAGAAATTTTTTTGTTTTCCATGCAGCGTTCCCCAACAAGATCTTCCCAAGCTGGTTGGAAATCACCAAAGTGCATTTGTGAAGGGCAGATCGCTACATGATAACTTCATGCTTGTGCAGAGCATGGCAAGACGACTACATGCCTTTAGAAACTCAACTGTTCTTCTAAAGCTCGACATATAAAAAGATTTTGACTCCGTACAATGGCCCTTCCTAATAGAGGTATTACAACAGCTGGGTTTCGGGCCACGGTGGAGATCTTGGATATGCGGGATCCTTGCAAAATCTACCACCAAGGTCATGGTTAATGGAGATCCTGGTGACATGATCTACAACTTTAAAGGGCTGCGGTAGGGAGACCCCATCTCCCCAATGCTTTTCATCCTCACTATGGAGCCCTTACAAAAGATGTTCGAGGTGGCTGCAAGTAGAGGGGTGCTGATACACTTGGCACGTGTGGGCATGAAGAAGCACCTATCCATCTTTGCGGACGATGTAGTACTCCTTGTTAAGCCTAATCTAGTGGACCTAGTGGTTTGCAAGTGCATCTTCGAGTTATTTGGCAAGGCGGCAGGACGGAAAATCAATATGTGCAAATCCGCAGCTCTACCTATCAAATGTTCAGAGGAGGAGATAACTACGACATGCAAAGAGCTTCAGTGCCCATTGGGATCGTTCCCAATAAAGTATCTTGGGCTGCCATTATCATTAAGGAAGCAATCAGCCACGCGGTTGCAATACTTGGTGGATCATATGGCCAATAGATTGCCAAAGTGGAAGGCATCCCAGTGGCAGGCTAACTTTGGTTTAGTCAGTGTTATGCGCCATGCCCATTCATGCAATGATGGCCTTCCTATGAAAACTATCGCGGCAATGAATAAGATATGTCGAGGCTTCTTATGGTGCAGACAAGTAGAAGCGAATGGTGGAAACTGCACGGTTGCATGGGATGTGGTGTGTACACCAAAGTGGGCAGGTGGATTATATGTTGGATGAATGTGGCCATGCAGGCTAGCTGGTCGTGGCTCAAAAGGACTGACGAGACAAGGCCATGGAATGAGTTCAGAATCAAAGCCCCTGAGGAAGCAAACATGTTGTGCCAGGCAGCCATGAGGAGTACAGCACATAGTGGCCTCACGACACTCTTTTGGGAATATCGATGGTTAGGTGGGAGGAGAATATAGGAAATTGCACCGCTTGTATATGGCTTGGTTCCATCGCACACCAGATCGACGAGGTTGGTCAATCCGGCTGTGGAGAATGGGTCTTGGGCGATGGATATTAGCCCCAACATTGGACTAGACACATTGCAAGAATTCATTTCACTTTCGCAGGCGGTTACTAATTGGGAGCCCACTGAGGATGCGCCGGATGAAATAACCTGGTCGTGGGAGGCTAGTGGGCAGTTCTTGGTGAGGTCGGTGTATGCGGCTGGATTTTGGGGTCAGGACGTCATCCCAACGATGGATCTAGCATGGAAGTCGTGTGCCCCCTCACAGTGGAGATTCTTCACTTGGGTGCCATGAAAGATCGATGTTGGACCTCTGATCGCCTTGCGCGAAGAGGGCTACCTCACCAGGACGCGTGCCCGTTTTGTGACCATGAGGACGAAACGATTAACCATATACTGCTCACGTGTGTGTTTGCTAGGACAGTTTGGGCGGCGATTTGTGAAGCGTTGGGCAAGCCAGATTGGACACCCTCTCCCCAGGACTCACTGGTAGAGTGGGCCATTGTCGGTGTACGAAAGTAGGGGCTCTCCTTTGTACCCCTTTACTTGTGCACGGGCAGTCAGAGCCACGCCTGCGACCACACTTAGCAGAGCAAAGGAGGGAAGCAAAAGTGCAAGGCTACCAGAGCAGCGCTCCAACCAAGGGCGCAGAAGACGGAGCAACAAGATGGGCTTTTCCCCGGCAAGACCCTTGCCGGGGCGGCCTACGCAGCCCCGGCAAGAGCCTTGCCAGGGCAAGTCACCCCAACGCCAGCATTGCAGCCACCCTTGAGCCTGAGAGTTCCGACACCATCGACAACGTTGGAACCAAGGCTCGAGAAGTGCCTGCATGGTGGCATGCAGATCTTTGTGAAGACAGAGAGCCTACAAATCCTAGATGAGGACCAGAAGACAAGACAATCGCAAGGCTCCTTGCTGAGGATGCCCACGAGGCCCCGGCAAGGCCCCTTGCCGAAGACACCCGCAAGGCCCCGGCAAGACTCTCGCCGAGGGCGCTCACAAGGCCCCGGCAAGACCCTTGCCGGGAATATACGCGAGACCGCGGCAAGGCCTTGCCGCCCCATCGCTGCCCCAGCTCAGCGGCCAACCCACCAACTAAAGCAAGTACCCACGTGGCAGTACGTGGGTACTAATCCAACTAGTCAAGCACTTGCGTGGTGGCATGCAGATCTTCGTAAAGACCCTACCACCACGCCAACTCAGCAGCCTGCCAGCCTACATGGCGCTGCATGCCTCGTTGGCCTAGATGCGTGTCGAAGCAAGACAGAGCGGCGACGGACGGAACGGGCCTCGTTACCGTCCCCGATAAAGCAAGGGGACACCTCAGGAGCGCATTTAATGTGGATGCTGTGGACGCTCGCGCAGCGACAAAAAAGCTAAGTCATGCAAAACTTTGAGTAATTCCCTTATGAGTAAGGTTATTTTCCTCGGAGATCTTGCTCTTGGTATGAGAAACCTGCACGCGATGGGGGCCTTCCACTATCGGCAACGCCCTTGTTCTGTTTCGAGTCTGCTCAACAGTTCGAGCGGCCGCGCCGAGAACGGCAGGGTGGCCTTCCCGCTATTGGCAACGCCCTTGTTCTGTTTCGAGTCCGCTCAACAGTTCAAGCGACCACGCTGAGAACGGCAAGGTGGTTTGCCTGGCCACAAGCGCACCCGGCCGGCTGTTGAGGATCCGTCCTTGCAACGCCGCGGCCTGAGTTTACGCGTCGGCAAGCCTATCCAGTTAAGCGTAGGGTGTACATACAAAGAAAGATCGAACAGGAAAATAACATGCATCATTTCAAAGTACTGCAGAGTTATATTACACCAATGGTTGCTGTGGTTCTAACTAAAGATAAAAATTGTCTTGGTCATGAACCTGCAGCGGCGATGAGAAACGAGGTGCCTAGTCCCGGCGCTGGCCCTCTACCCTTCGAACTCCATCGACGCGGCTGATGATGGGCTTGATACGCTCCTCGAGCGCCGCGAGGTCCACACGCTCCGGCAAGCTCTCCAGCGCAGCGTCGAAGTCAATGTTGGGGTTCCAGTACGCCACCTTGGTGAGGTCCTTGGTCAGGGCACCTCGGCAAAGCTTCCGGGCCTCATTGGCTAGAGAGGTCGCTCTGTTGGAGCGGAGCTGCTCCAGGGCTCCAAGAACGCCCTCGAAGAACAGGGTCAGTTTGGTGTTGGGACTCACGTTCGGCTCCGGGGCGTACCTCACATTTGGCATCCCCATGGTAGCCAGCTTTGTGGTGGTCCTGCTGGCGACTTCGGCGAGGGGGCGGACCCAACGGTTTGTGCCCTCCGCGTACTTCTTGTGTTCGGCGGCGTCATTCCTCCGCAGCTGCCTCTCCTCCACCAGGTCCTTGGTTAGGGTCTCTTCCCGGGCCCTGACCTTCGAAAGCGTCCCCTCAAGACCCTCCAGCTTCAGCTTCAGGTCTTTGATGGAGTCGTTGGCCTTGGAGAGCAGCTCGGCCTTGCCGAGGACTGCGGCCTGCGCCTCCACCAAAGCGACGTTGAGCGTGTCCTTCTCCTTCGTTAGCTCAAGGACCCTTTCCTTCAGCCCGTCCCGCTCCAGCTCCAGCTCTTTCACCTTGTTAGCGTGGACCAGGGCCTGAGCATTGAGTGCCTCCTTGTGCCTCTACTCCAGCTCCTGGGTCTGCTGTACAACGAGCTTCTCGATCTCCTCATCCTTGCCGCAGAGCGTGGCGGCAAGCGCCTCCTCACGGGCGGCAAGGTCCTCCTCCTGGGAGTTCAGCAGAGCCCGGTGCTGCTGTCGAGTGGCCTCATCTTTGGCGGCCTGCTCCTTCGCCAGCTCTTGGGCCTTCTTGATGTTAGCCTACTTCAGGAGGAGCTCTTGTTTGCGCTCGGCCAACTCGCCCTGGACAGCTTTCAGCTCTTGGTGGGCCTCGCGGAACCAGGCCTGCGTCTCGGTGACGCGATCCTCAAGATCTCCCCCCGCCTTGTCCACCGCTGCCATCCTGGACTTTGCCTTATCCAGGCGGGCACGGTGGAGCGCTTGGAGCTTCTGGAAGTTAGCGTTCATGGCTCGGAGAAGCTGCTCCTTTTGGGAACCGCCATCGCCGGGGCTCGGCTCGTCAACAACTTGAAGGCCAGCGGTGGCGAGCACCTCGTCGTCAAACACCTCCCCCTCGGCCGGCGCCCTGGTGCCCGCCGCCCCCTGGGAGATGGACGAACAGGCCATCGCCCACCTTCAGGTACATGCCCGGGACGGGGGCCAGAGGGGAAGGAGGTTGGTCGTTGGCCACCTCCTCCTCCTTGACGGCAGCCTTGCCGGCCCTCCTGCGGCGGCCTCGTCGGCCCCTCCGGCAGCAGCCTTGCGGGCCTCCCCGGCAGGCCCCTTATCGGCCTCCTCGGCGGCGGTCTTGGCGGCCTCCTCAGCAGCAGTCTTGGTGACCTCGGCCTCAGCATCCTTGGCAATCTCCCCGATGACGAGATTGACATCTTCCTGGTCCATCGAGGGAGGATCTGAAGACCAGAAGAAAGGATGGAACGAGGTCAAGATCAAATCACAGAGGGAGAAAAAGAAGAAAAGATAGGGATGAAAAGCCGGCCACTTACCCGTGCCGGGCTGGGAAGAACTGGCGCCCTCCCCACCAACATCCTTTGCCGGGACCGAGCTACCATCACCCAAGTTCGCCTCCTCCTCTTCCGTGCGCATGGGCTCGGTGCTTGGCACCCTTGCCGGGGACGCCCATTGGGGCGGTGTGGTTGATGGGGGTGGTCCTCAGTGGCTCCTCCTGCTGCCGTCCTCCTCCTGCGACCACGGCAAGGTCAGCACCAAGGAATCGTACCCCAACGCACGCCGACGGGGAGTGAGTGGTGAACGCACGCTGGGGGCTGCTGTCCGGGCTAATCTCCACCACCACCGGCGTGCGCGAAGTGCCCACCGAGGGCTGGCCGCCCGTCGAGGCCCTGGCCCTCTTCGCCACCCTCTAGGCCAACGTCTCCCTGTCCCTGCAAAGATGAAAACAAGTCAAGAAAAGCGGCGCAGTCTGAAGGGTCGGGGATGATGAAGGGCAGGATGCTTACTCATCCTCTTTTGCTGCCTTCCTCTTCCTCCTTGGGCTGAGAGACCCAAGATTGAAGTCGACCTCCAGGTCGACATCTGCCGGAGGAGAGGAAGGGGATGGAGTCCGGCGACGCTTGGACGAAGAAGAGGCGGTCGCCTTCTTCTTCGCCAGCGCGACCTTCACCGCCTTCTTCGCTGTCGCGGCCCTCGTCTGGCGCACGGACTGCTCCTATGCCTGTTGCCGCTACGCAGCCCTGCTGGGCCGGACTGGTTCACCGGAGCCAGCCCGGCACCGGACGCGTCTTTTCCCCATGGCCAGAGGGTTGTCAGCCTTGGCCTCCTCCTCGGTCGACTCCTCGACCACATCTTAAATGAGAGGGGCCCTGGTGCTGGCCTCCCCAGCAGACTCCGCCCACTGAGCGAGCTCCCTCTCCTCCGCGGCCGAACCAGCCTCATCCTCCACGGCACCAGCGGTACCAGCCTCCTTGGCAAGCGCCGCTTCCGCCGCCCTGGCGGCAATGTAGTCCAGTTCCTCCTTGGTGGTGTCATGGATGAGCAGTGGCTCATCACGGACATACTTCTCCGACAAGCTGTCGAAGAACTCTTGCACCCGCTCCGCCTCCGGCTCAGCCCAGCTTGGGTCAAGGCCGTGCGTTTTGAAGTCCGGCATCATGGCAATGATGTTGGTTTGGCGAGAATTGTTGCTCAGCGGGACCACTCCCACCGACAACCCAAACAGGGGCCCCTTGACGGCCTTGCCAGTACTCTCAGCCTTGCCGCCTTTGTCCACATTGAGCTGGAAGAGCCTCTAGCAAAAATGAGCATGCCCCATCACCGTGAAGTTATGGTTCAAGCCAGGGTAGAGCCTCATGATGTCAGCCGCGTTCCTGAAGTCCCAGGCCGGCCTCCCCTTGTTATGTAGAGGAGCGATCCGGCGGTGGATGAAGTCGGCCCCAATCATCTCAAGGGTGAGCCCGGCCTTGGTAAGGCGAAGGATCCTGGTGGTGGCGATCGTGAGCTTCTCGTCATGGGCGTCGACATCGCCCCAGTCTGTCCTACGGACCGGTGGCACCAGACGGACCCGGCAGAACTCCTGCGGATCTTCTTCTTCAATCCAGCACCACCGGCCCCGCCACTCTTCCCACCTCTCCTTCCGAGCGCCCTCCAGATATGCGCCCTTCTCCTGGCTCCTTGGGATCTAGGCGATGCAGCCGGAGATGGCGCCTGCTGGCTGGATGCGAGGATATAAGTAGTGGCGGAAGAGCGCCATGCTGGGGAGCATGCCGGCGAAACCCTCGCAGAGATGGGCGAAGAAGGCCATGCACGCCACAGCATTCGGCGTGAAATCCAGAAGGTGGAAGCCGTACGTGTGCATGATGTCATTGAAAAAATCGGAGAAAGGGTGGCAGAGCCCGCAAGAGAAGTAGTCAACAAAGAAGGGATACCGATTCGGGCCGGCCTTGGCGAAATCGGCGGGGACGATGTGCGTGGCAGGGTGCCCCGTCGTCTTGCATCCCCACAGGGGCTTGAAGTAGTCCCTGAGATGGACAACGTCAACTGTGGAGGGGAAGTAGGCGTGCTGCATCCGGAGCGCCGCCAACACGCTCTCCGGCGCCTCCTTTTCCCCAACATCCTTGGCCACTCCCTTGCCCTTGCTTGACTTGGGCGCCATGGCGACTGATAAGAGGTGGGGGATCAAAGGCAATGGGAGCACGGCGGCGGCGAGCAGAGGCGAGAGTTTCGCTTTGAGGAAGAAGAGAGGAACGGCGGTTCCGAGATTGAAGAGATGCGGAGGGTAAATGAGCAGCGCGCCTGTGGTTTTTCCTTTTTATGGGGAAGGAGCAGGCCGCCTCTTTACCATTTACTACGATGTGACGCATGAGGGCAGCAACCGCCCCACGCATGACCCCCACGTCACGCACGACCCCCACGTCACGCATTCAATGCAGGTCGAGGGGGAGCACAACTAGCAAGGGAGTTATTGCGGTAAAAACTCAGCCCCACGTGCCCGCGCACCATTCTGGGCCTAGCCCAACAACGCATTGCGCTTATGTGTGGCCCAGGCCCGGGGCTCCTGTCGGTGTACGAAAGTAGGGCTCTCCTTTGTACCCCTTTACTAGTGCACGGGCAGTCAGAGCCACGCCCGCGACCACCCTTAGCAGGGCAAAGGAGGGAAGCAGAAGTGCAAGGCTACGGGAGCAGTGCTCCAACCAAGGGCGCAGAAGACGGAGCAACAAGATGGGCTTTCCCCCGGCAAGACCCTTGCCGGGGCGGCCTATGCAGCCCCGGCAAGAGCCTTGTCGGGGCAAGTCGCCCCAACGCCGGCATTGCAGCCACCCTTGAGCCTGAGAGTTCCGACACCATCGACAATGTTGGAACAAAGGCTCGAGAAGTGCCTGCATGGTGGCATGCAGATCTTTGTGAAGACAGAGAGCCTACAAATCCTAGATGAGGACCAGAAGACAAGACAATCGCAAGGCTCCTTGCCGAGGATGCCCACGAGGCCCCGGCAAGGCCCCTTGCCGAAGACACCCGCAAGGCCTCGGCAAGACTCTCGCCGAGGGCGCTCACAAGGCCCCGGCAAGACCCTTGCCGGGAATATACGCGAGACCGCGGCAAGGCCTTGCCGCCCCATCGCTGCCCCAGCTCAGCGGCCAACCCACCAACTAAAGCAAGTACCCACGTGGCAGTACGTGGGTACTAATCCAACTAGTCAAGCACTTGCGTGGTGGCATGCAGATCTTCGTAAAGACCCTACCACCACGCCAACTCAGCAGCCTGCCAGCCTACATGGCGCTGCATGCCTCGTTGGCCTAGATGCGTGTCGAAGCAAGACAGAGCGGCGACGGACGGAACGGGCCTCGTTACCGTCCCCGATAAAGCAAGGGGACACCTCAGGAGCGCATTTAATGTGTTTTGTCCCGTAATGACAGGCGATAAGCTTGTACACTGTACATACCTTTCCACCTCCTGTGTGCCACTGTGGCGACCCCTTTGACTATAAAAGGAGGCCCGAGGCATACTGGGAGGGATTCGGATCTTTTGGACGACGCACACACCATAGCTAGTTCAAGAGCTCTAGAACACTCAAATATACACCAAAGCAGGACTAGGGTATTACGCATCCTCGCGGCCCGAACCTGGGTAAATGATCCTCGTGCTGGCTTCTAGACCCGCTCTTTGCACAACCCCGCGCCCGCCAACCGTAGAAGGGATCCCAGTGACCCATAGGTGTCGTTTCCACCGACAGTCGTCGACAAGTGAGGATCAAACAACATGAGTACGAAAGATCTGTGCACCATCTTTGCGCTTACTTGGTGGGAGTTGTGGAAGCACAGGAATACCATTGTCTTTGAGGGAGCGTGGCCTTTGATCAAGCAGTTATTACGAAAAGTGAGACAAGAGGGATTAGTTCGGTCTTCGGCAGGATTACTGAAAGGGAATGTAGCCCCCTTCTTCAGTAGGGTAGAGAGGTGGGAGAGCAGTGAGGATTAGCATGTATTAATACCCTTGTAACCCCCTACCGGAGTAGGCTACAGTTCTGCTAAGATTCATCTCAACTGTTTTAATCTCTGCTATGATCTCAATCTAGTTTGGCAACAAAATTTTGCAGGGGTCTACGGTAGGTTCTACCGCTGCAAGTTCTCAAACTCTCAAGAGAAATTGAGATGACATGGGTTGGGAGTTTGCCACCTTGATTGATCCTCTAGATTTATCGTGAGTGAAGTGCAAGTTGTGTGGAAAAGAGATGTTTGGAGGGATCAATAGGACGAAGCAACATATTGCTCAGATTAGGGGGCAAGTCGCACCCTGCACGGTGGCCAACGCGGATCAACAAAAGAGGTGTAGGGAAGCTTGTGAGGCACCAGCAAAGAAGAAGAAGAAGCTAAAAGCAAAACATGATGCAGAAGTGGCGGCTAAGGTTGTCATTGAAGTTGAGGAGAATGACAAGAACGATGAAGAGCTTGCTGCAATTGGAGATGGTGAAGCTCGCAAGGCAGGTCCTATGGATAAATATGTGATGCCAATTGATCCTTCCATCCCATTGAAGAAGTTCCAGCAGAACATCAATGACGCAATTGACAAGGAGAGATCTTACAAATTAGGCCAATATTTGGCTAGATGGATCTACAAGAAAAATATCCCTTTTAATGCCGTCAACGATGATGACTTCAAGGCATTTTGTGAAGCGCTTGGTAGGTTTAGTCCTAGGTGGAAGCCACCCTCCCAATATATGCTGTGAGAGAAGATGTTGTTGCAAGAGGTTGAAAGAACAAAGGATTTGATGAAGCCACATGAACTTGAGAGGGTGGCAACCGGGTGCTCTATCATGATCGATGCATGGACCGACAAAAAAAGAGAAGTATAATGAACTTGTGTGTGCATTGCAAGTTAGGGACTGCCTTTCTTGGATCAAAGGAGGCGTCGGCTGATGCACATACAAGTCAAGACATCTTCGATTATGTAGTTGAGTGCATTGAGAAAATTGGTACGTGCTGATTTCATATAAAATTTCATGCTTGCTTATTTTACATGTTAATGCTTGCTGATTTTGCACATCATAAATCTTGTAGGTGTTGACAATGTCGTGCAAGTGGTTATGCTTCCAACAACATGGGAGCAAAGGTGATGCTTAAAGGAAAATTTCCAAAGATATTTTGGACATCATGTGCAACTCACACCCTCAATTTGATGGTACAAGCAATTGGCAAGTTGAAGCAATTTAGTCCTACAATCACTAAATCCAAGGAGATGACAATTTTTCTCTATGCACATCATAAAACATTGTCCTTGATGAGGTCTTTTACAAAAAAGAGAGACATTGTTAGACCGGGAGTGACGAGATTTGCTTCCGCATTTCTTACCTTGCAAAGTATTATTGCTAAGAAGACAGAACTAAGGGCAATGGTTTGTAGTGATGAACGGGAGGCATGTAAGCACACAAGAACAAAGAAAGGAAAATCAGCTCATGCCACAATAATGAGTAGGGGTTTTTGGAAAGGTGTCTCTCTTTGCATCAGGGTATGTTTATATGTTGGATTGTGGGGCTGTTTTCTCATACTTGTATATGTTGGATTGTGGGGCTGTTTTCTCATACTTGTATATGTTGGATTGTGGGGCTGTTTTCTCATACTTGTATATGTTGGATTGTGGGGCTGTTTTCTCATATTTTTATATGTTGGATTGTGGGGCTCATACTTGTATATGTCGGATTGTGGGGCTGTTTTCTCATACTTGTATATGTTGGATTGTGGGGCTGTTTTCTCATACTTGTATATGTTGGATTGTGGGGCTGTTTTCTCATATTTCTATATGTTCTATGTTGCCATGCAAGGTTTTTGAACCATTGGTGCAGGTGCTTCGGTTGGCTGATGGTGATGGTCCATCAATGGCCACTATGTATGGAGAAATAGTAAGTGCAAAGAAGGATATCATGCTTGCTGTTGAAAATTCAGAAAAGGACTATTTGGTGATCACTAATGCCATGGATGGCAAGATGAGAGGGAGTCTGGATTCTCCATTACACATGGCAGCATATATGTTGAATCCCAAATAAAGTTATGCTGATTCAAGCATCTTCATGGATGTAGAGGTTGTGGCTGCGTTTATGGAAGTAATGGAGACATTTTATTATGATGATGACAACAAGCAAAATGTAGTGCTTAACATGGACTTCAACAAGTTTAAGAAGAAAGATGGCATGTTTGGGAAGGTGACAGCTATGAAAGCAATTAGTAATGCCAATTTCGATGCTGGTAAGCTTGTTCTCAATGCAAAACTTTCTATTACAACATTTTTCAAGTTATTGGCTTAATGAACATTGTTTCTTTATTTCCAAACTACAGCTGAATGGTGGGGAACTTATGGACTACAAACTCCTGTATTGCAAGAAATGGCCATACGGATACTCAACTTGACCACAAGTTCATCCGGATGTGAAAGAAACTGGAGCACTTATGAAATGGTAACACTTAGTCACTCTCAGTCACTCTCAGTCAATCAAATCTGAACATTCTTGCTTCTTGCAAAAATTCTAACTATGCTCCCATTTGCACTTTGTAGGTAGATGCAAAGAGGAGAAGTAGACTAGATGTGGTCCGAAGGGACAACCTGGTTTATGTCCAATTCAATGGAAGAATGATGGATAGAAGAAACAAGTTATCCTCTTGTAGTGATCCTCTTCTTGGTGAAGATGCATCACAGGCACAAGATATGCGAAGGTGCATACGTTGATGAGGAGATTGATCCTGTGACGGGGCTGCCTTACAATATTGATGATGACGCAGAGGGTGCAACTGAAGCTATGGAGCCTCGTAGGAGTGCAAGAGTGAGAGAACTACATGAAGTTGAAGAATTTGTTTCCGATGATGATGAATCTAATCATGGGGGGTGGATACGGAGGAAGACATTGATTTCGAGTCTGATGATGATGGTGTGATGGCAACCAAAGATGATGATGAGGATGAGGACACCCAGCAGCCTTGAACCATTTATGATCCATAAGAATAAGACCTTATTTTGCTACTTTATTATGCAGTTATGCTTGTGATGCGGCTATATGAGCTGTGAGAACTATTTGAGTATTTGTGGTCTGTGAACCTTATTACCTAATACCTATTATGCTATTTGTGTTGAACCTTGTAGTGAATTATTCCATGTTCACATGTGTGGCTGCTATTTATCTTGTTATGTGTGGCTGCATATTGCCAAGTTGTGTGGCTGTCATTTTAATTTATCTTATCATGTCTCATGTGTGGCTGCTTCTTGTCACATGTATGGCTGTCATTTACTCATTTATCTTGACAAGTTTAGAGCATATGCAAATGCATATCTATCATCAATTATGTAGGTTTGTTGCCTTCCGGTTTGGATGCATCATGACCAAACCGTCCAGGTAACAATTCTACCTCTTGTCCATGCTTTTTATATGCCTACGAGCTACGACATTATATTTTAGTATAAATGTATAATACGTAGCTGTGAGCATTGGATTATGTGGTGTACAATACGTGAAAAACTAGTTACATGTTGCCAATATATTCTCATGTGCAGCCGATTAATGATCGACCGATTAATTCAGTTAAATGGCCGAGTAACCGATTAATCGCTAATCAGTAGTCGACCGAGCAGTTACCAGTTACCGAATTCCCGAACAATGATTAAAAATATTTTATCTTGTGTATTTCTAAATGTTCATCATGTATTTTAAAATATTCATTGTATATTCAAAATATTCATCACATAACAAAAGAAGTTTAGTGTGTACTTTTTAACAATGTTCATTGTGTATTTTGAAAAATGTTCCGGTAATTCAAACAATATTTGTCATATATTCAAAAAAAATGTGCAGTGCATATTTCAGAAGGTTCAACTTCCATATAAAACAATTCATTGTGCATTTATAAGAAAATATTGTATATTTCCAAAAAGTTTGTTGGGTAACTTAAAAATATTTGTCGTCTATCCAAAATTGTTCATCCTACCTTAATAAAAAATTACCATATATTTCAAGAAAGTTCATCAGTTATTAAAAATACTTATCACATAGGAAAAAATTAGCCAGGATTTTATTATTTTTAAAATGATATTGTGTTATTTTGGATCACTTTTACTAATTAGATTCAAAGTTCCTTCATTTATTTGAAAAAATGAAGGGGCACAAGTGTTCGTCTTTGTTATGGCCATGCCATGCTCATTCATTTCTTGTTGTGTTTTTAATAAGGTTCATCACGTTGTTTAAAAATGTTCACATGCATTAAAAAATGTCATTGTGTACTTAAACAATATTCACATGTATTTTAGAAATGTTTAACATGTATTTCAAAAATATTATCATATATTTAAAAAATGTAAAGCATATTTTTCAGAATGTCCAACACCTATCTAAAACAATTCATCGTGTAGTGGTAAAAGGTTCACCATATGTTTCCGAAAAGTTGATCGGGTAATTTAACAAAAATCGTCTAGTAACTAAAACATGTCCATCTTCTATTTATAGAAAGTTTATCCTATATTTCAAACAAGTTTGTCGGTTATTAAAAATGTTTATCTTGCATTTTCTGAATATGTTCATCATGTATTTTAAAAGATTCATTCAGTATTAAAAAGTATTCACTACGTTGAAAAATGCTTAGCGTATATTTTATTAATTTTAAGAAATATCCACCGTGTAATTTAAAAATGTTTGATGGATAATTTTGAAAAAATTCGTCAAGTCTTTTCGGACAAGCAGGACAAGTATATGGAATATGTTCACTGGTTTGCTTGAAGAGCTTTCTTTACTTATTAATAATGTATTTAAAATGTTCAGCGTTCCCTTAAAACATGTTCAATGGTGTATCTATAAAAACTTCACTGTATATTTCAGAAAAGTTTGTTGGGTATTTAGGAAAATGTTCATCACATATTTGAAAAAATCTTCATCTTTGAACACATAAACCAAGTTCAGAAAAAACCTAAGACATTTGTGAAGCTCGTCATTGAAATATACAAGCGAAGTAAGCTAAGGAGACTGTTGCCAGATTCATGGGGCCATACCCCATTTGATTGATGATGGCCTTTTAGCTCCCTCGTATGTAGGTGATATCGTGACATTCTGGATCACAATATATAAAGCATGAGAAATCAATAGTTGAGGTTCCGTAATTTTTAGCAATTGTTACATATAAAAACAAACTTCATAAGAGAACTAGGAATATTTTTATTATTGATTGAAATTAGCAAGATTTGTTGACCTGTGGTTGAAGAATTTCACGGCAACCTTTCTAAATCACTTTGTTACAATATTACCACTTGTCGTTGTGCTTTTCTCGGAATTCTGATCAATTATAGGAAATTGCGGTAATATAGTAACTTATTTATGGGGAGATAAATATAGAGAACTTGCTTGCTCATAAATACCTGGGGCATTTTGAGGAAGCGCATCATTAAAATATACAAGCCAAGTTTTATAATGTGGAAGTCCCCACTAGGTTATGAAACATGAACTACACGAAAACTCTGTTACAATGCAGTAGTGCTACTTCGAAGCCCTTTATGATATTTGCTAAAACCAGGTGATAATTTGAAGCAAGAGTACATACTAAAAAAGGAATAATAGTACTGCATCCTCTCTCTTTTTATTTATATTTTCATTTTATTCTTGTTATTTACTATTTTTGGGGACAAACTGATAGTTGTTGAAGAAGAAGGTGGTGTCTTGGGCATCTCCAAGCTTAGAAGCTTTGGATCTCTTGAATATATCTTAAGGATGCCTTGGGCATCCCCATGCCTAAGTGCTTACATTTCCTGATTCCTTTCATATCACTATCATCATTTGGTCTGAAAAACTTCATCCACATAAAATTTAAATAGAAATCGTGAGGTAGGTTAGTATAAATAGCATTTATTTATAAGCATGCCTTGGTGTCGACTAATCATTAAGCTATAACCCATCATTAGCTATGGCATGTGTAACACCCCAAAAAAATTTTATTTGGTTTCATTAATTTCCTTTTCATGGGAAGGAGGTTATTTAAATTTTTGGGTTTATTCTTCCCCTTTCAAAAATTATCTCTTGCCATGACCTAAGTTGAAATCTCCCCCCACCCAAAGCCATCTTCCCACTTTGTGTCAAGTCAAGCTTCAAATCCAGCAAATTTAACCCCCCCCCTTGAATTTATTTCTATTTATTTTAGATCAAAAATCTTTTCTGTCTTTTATTTTGGCCCATAGTGATTTACAAAGGAACCACTAGAATGCATTTGAGTTCTGATTCCAAACAAATTTCCCTGGCTAGTCCTTAGAACCCTCAACCAAGATCCATGAAGATCCACTGGTCCATAGTTCAAAATTTTCAAAATTTGCTTACTGCAAGTTTGGATCAGATTTGCCATTTTTGGTGAAATTCATTATTTTTCTTCTCCAAAAATTCTGAGAAAAATCATGAGGCCTCCAGATGCAACAAGAGACCTCTCCACCAAAGATCAGCTCAAGGAAAATTTTCCACATTCCAGAATCATTTCATCGAACAGTTGGCATGCACTATTTCTGTGCAGTTTCAGAGTTCAGTGTTCGGTTTCAGTCATCGGTGTCGTTTTCTTCAGAACCGCGGCATCCATCTCGCCAGTGCTCGCGCTGGCCTCTTGCTCACTGCTCCTTCTTCTTATCCATCGCGCCGCACGGTCGTCTGGATGGGCGCGAGCGTCGGCGGTGAGCTGGCAGGAGGAACACCGCCCCCGTGAGCGGCGACAGCCACGTCCGCTGCGGCCGTCAGAGAAGCTCAGCAGGCAACGGCGCCGTCCAGCACCGCCCACACCACCAGGAGCCTCCGCGTGGCCATCCTCTTCTCTGGACGCGCTGCAGCACCGTCGCCGTGGCCTGAGTGGCGCAGAGCACGCCCACTGTCGCCGACGAGCCTGTGAGGCCGTTCCATCGAGGGTTGGAGTATCGCCCAAGTCCGACCGAGATTAACTGTGAAACGGAGTCAGTGAACCAATCCGCTGCTGCCCAGCCCCCTGAACCTCTCGTCCGACAACTGCCTCGCCGTAATCACCACCGGAGAAATCACGGTCGCGGCAACCGCCTCGGATTGGCTATAGAAGGAAGCCCCGAGCTCGATCTCGAGCAGGAACCATCACTCCACCTCACCAGAGCCACGCCCAGCCACTGGGGAGACCTCGGGGAGGCCTTCTTCCCCAACTCCGGCCGCCCCGATCCGCTTCGGGATCCGGCAAGATTTGATCAAGTGCGTGCACCCCCGCCTCTCAAACCATGCCAGTAGCGCCCTAGTGCACCCACTCCTCTAACCCGCGCCCCAATTTGAAGGTTGCAGCTCCCTTCGGAGAGAACCATCCTCGCCCGAACCGCCGTCCGCCGGACTGAAGGCCGCCGTCGACGTGGTGCTCGCCGACAACCAAGTCCACCACCCACTGACGCGGAATTGCCCCGTGAGTACACCCGTACCCGTGCTCTCCTCTGGATCGCTGTCGATCGTCGCCGGCGACCACCACGATCCTCGGCGCCGGCGTACTCTGTTTCAGTTTTCAAACCTGACGGGTGGGACCCCCTCGTCAGCCTCTCTTCTTCTATTTGAAACGTTTTCTGAAAGCGCCTTCGGGCAAAGCACGTTTTCCTTCTGGGCTGGCGTATTTCCAACCGAAACGTTTTCTGCTTTTTCAAACTAGCCCCTGGGTCTTTTCTGTTTCATCACAGATTAGTCCGTGGACTAAAACCTTTATAACTTTTAAACAAAAGATGATTTTGAGTTGATTCTTTTACTGTCATCTTTGTTTTTCTGTCTAGTTTTTTTATAATATTTATTTGAAAAATATTTGGAACAACTTTTATGCACACTTGGTATTTACGTTAGTACGCGTTCTCTTTATACCGTAGTTACCGGAGGAGGTGACGGAGCCGCCAACTTCGCCGAGCTAGACTCCGACTACTCCGAACCAGGCAAGCATGTTTGAACCTTTGATATGATGAGTGTTTTGCATGTTGCGTGAATAGTTAGTGCATGGCATGTATATATGAGCATCAGTGAGTGTTATATTGCATGCAAGACATCTACCAGTATGCTTCGAAACTTGATGTGATCATTTGATGGGAGATAACATGATCATGTAGTGACAGGCAAGGTGGTAAGATGGTATTGTTGAAGCATGCCAGTCTTATGTCGACCGTTAAACTCCAGTGTTAACGTGGATCAGGCCACGTTACCGTCCGTCCCCTTTTCGTGCTGCCACATGTTTTCTACAAAGAATACGGTTTAGTAAGTTGCAAACCTCTTTCCTCGTACACACCAAATAGAGGGACCGTGATGAGGGTTCCATGGCCCTGGATTAAAGCCCGTCATCCGGTCAGGGGGCATGGGTGTTTCCGGTTGGGACCGAGAGGGGGGCACCCCTTAGAGCGCGCGATATAAATTTGATCCCATGCTACGCGAGGTTGTAGCCTCCCCGTCTTAAGGTTTTTCTTGAACGTTGCCTAGGGTGATTTCCTGGCAGCGGAATGTGGAATGGGTGTGTACTGGTTAGATGTGTTTCTCCTAAAATACCGTAAACGGAACTAGTCCTTTGTGACTACTGAAATCCGTTGGCTATGGTTAAAAATTACAAACTCTGCAGAGTCAAAACCCATCCGAGTAACCGTGTTCATGGTCAAGGATCTTGGTCAACATATCCATATCAGTATCAGTATCAGTCTCAACGTCTGTCTCAGCGTCAGTCTCTGTGTCAGTCTCAGTGAAATCCCCGGGGAACAAACATGAGTGGTAAACCAGGTTGAATGTTATTCCTGTGGATGGACTAACCAGTTTATTATTACGTACATGAGTACTTCCTTGAGATGATTTAAATTCATGAGCTACTTGAATTCGAATAATGAAATATATGCCCTTTATGTGATGTCGCTCAGACATCCGACTATGGCACTCTTGTTATTTACTTTTGATATAAGCCCTTTATGTGATGTCGCTCAGACGTCCGACTGTGGCACTCTTGTTATTTACTTTTGATATAAGCCCTTTATGTGATGTCGCTCAGACGTCCGACTGTGGCACTCTTGTTATTTACTTTTGATATAAGCCCTTTATGTGATGTCGCTCGGACGTCCGACTGTGGCACGCACTGTCATTTATATTCCAATATGAGCCCTTTATGTGGTGTCGCCCTGACGCCCGACTGCGGCATTGTTAATTTATTTTTACCTTTCACGGCGTCGCTTCAGACACCCGATCGGTTTTCAGTTATTTTATTGGGAATTCGGGAGGACTACCGCCTGACTTCCTTTTTATTTATCATGCAATGCAAATTTTATTATCTGAGTGTGCATTACTAATCTGCTCATGTGCATCATGTTTTGCATTTGTTATATCTTATGTCCAAACTGTCTTGCGAGTACTTTCTTAGTACTCACCTGGCTTGTTGATTTGGCCAGATGTGGATGAATGCGATCTTATGGATGAAGAGTTCGATAGCGAGTCCGACGCCTAGAGGAGTCCCAGTCAGTCCCGTGCGATCCTGGAATTGGTCACTTGTATTATACACGCTTCCACTACCCAGAATAAAAGTCATCGAGCCTCACTCCGACGCTCGATGAGTTGTAAGATTTAGGAGTCATGTCACCCACTTCACTGTGACATATCCACCACCACTTTTATTACGAGTCAGTAGTTATGCCACCATACTCCTTGTGTCATATCCACCTTTATGTATAATATCGGCGCACTTGTAATAAATTGTTGAGCAGCCTCAGCTCAACCCTGTATAATATTTAGTACTTCTGGATTTTCTGTATCAAGGGTTTGTCTACCAGTAAGAAGGATTCTTCTATACTGGTCTAATAAAAGGGGCGGTTTCTCAATAAAAGTTTTATTGAAAAACCGGTCCTGACAACCTTGGTATCAGAGCCAGGCTGACTGTAGGAAGCCACTAGGTGCGATCGCTAATCGGTTATTAGCGTCTTTAGTGCTTTTTCAACATTTTGCAAATGTAGCAATTTTCTGTTAGTCATCATAAATTTATGATTTGACTATTCGGAATTTTTGTCTACCTTTGTAGATGGCTGGCAGCGACTGCGAATCACAGGTGTTCGCCAATGTACCTGAGGGGTTTATCAAGCTTCTCGTCTCCATCACCAAGCTCGCGATCAGGCCATCGACTCGTCCAGAGTTCACACTCTACCAGCACAAGATCAACGACAGCGTGTCTATGCACCAGGCCGTGGTGCAATTCAAGGGAGAACGTTCTGCGTCTCGCCACTTCCATTTTGTGGGAAGGGCCATGCCTACGGAGAGGCATGCCATGCAGATGGCTGCCCGTGAGGCGATAGCTCGTCTTCGGGATGCTCTTCCTACGATGAAGACTCGTCGCTACCGCTACCTCCCATGCCATGTGCCATATACTTGTCACTATGCATTCTCTTGCCCTAGGGGAGAGAGAGATGAGGCTATTGAGATGCTTGTTGAATATCTCAAAGCTCTTGAGGCAGCTTTTGATAACCTCGTGGACGACCTTGTGGCTGCCCGTATGGACTCAGTTCAGGGCTGTTCCGCCAACAGGAGGGAGCTTCTCCACACGGCACCACCACTGACTTTCGTCTCGTCCTCAGCATCCTATGCACCTGCCATTTTAGCCACCGCTCGCCGCCTGCCTACCACTGAAGAGTTTGACCAAGTCATTGCTCCTACTCCAATCAGAGCTGCACCACCTGCCGCACCCGCACCAACTCCTCAACTGAGTACTTCGCGCCTGGAGCCTATTAGTGAGGAGGAGGTTGAGTCTCCTGCACCACTGGGTCTTACCCTCGGCAGACCGAGGGAAGTTTTCACCATCTCCGATTGAATGCGACTAGCAGCCGTGCGATGTGCCAGCTTGTGTGATATGTTTATATGTATATAGGTTTGGTGAGAAGTAGTTTGTGTGCGCATCATGTAGGAACTCGGAGAAGTGCACTAGCCTAAATAACATGTCAGGAATGTGTACGCACATCCTGAGTGATGTATTGTATAATTACGACTCGCGTGTAAGATATGTACTGAGCGGTCCTTCTCCATGCGCAATCAAGTATTTTTCTTCAAAATTCTTTGAATCTTTAAAATTTCGCCTTTGCAAAAATATTCTTTTTGCCACTCGGTTTTTCTCATGAGTTTTGCAAAAATACCCCAGAGTGGAAAATGCCTCGTCCCTGGACTCATTCCATGCCAAGTCCGCCGGAAGAAAATTATGGTACCCAGACAAGCAACAACTTCACACAGGGGCAGACAAGTCAGCAAGGCAGTGAAGCAGCATTCTCTCAAGTATGCCGCCTTTATGAGCAAAGCCAGCAGCATCATCAAGAAATGATGAATCATGTTATCAATATGGGAAATCACCGTGAACCATACCAGCCGCATTCCAAATTGTCTGAACTACAAAAGACACGTCCCCCAACGTTCGCTCACACTGATAGGCCGCTTGAGGCCGATGATTGGCTTCGAGACATTGAAAGGAAATTAATTATTGCACAATGCTCGGACCGTGAGAAGGTACTTTATGCACCTCACTACCTCACTAGAGCAGCTGCTTCATGGTGGGAAAATTTTCTACACATGCACCCCAATGAAAATAACATCACCTGGGAAGAATTTAAAGAAGGTTTTCGTGGGGCGCACATTCCCAGAAGCATTATGAAGATCAAGAAAAGGGAGTTTGATGACCTCAAGCAGAGAAGCATGACAGTGACTGAGTACAATAGGCAGTTTACTCAATTATCTCGTTATGCCAACGAAGAGCATATGACTGAAAATAAAAAGATGGAGAAATTTTTGGACGGTCTGGCGCCAGCACTTAAATGCCAGCTGGTCGTACACACCTTCCCAGATTTCAAAACACTTGTGGACAAGGCTATTACATTGGAAAATGAGCGCCACAGCTTGGAGGATATTCGCAAGCGCAAAAGGGACAAGACTACTCATGCTCGCAACAACCGGAACAAGACTGATTTTCAGAAAAATGGAGCGAACAAATCCACGACCAATGTTCCAAGCCCAACCAAACATTTTCATGCAAGGGACAAGGATTTTACGTATCGCCCAGGTGTTACTTGCTATGCTTGTGGAGAGGAAGGACACTATGCCAAACAGTGCCCAAAACCAAGGAACTCGGCCCCCAAGCCGAACAACGGTGGAAATAATCCAGCACCCAAGCGTAACAACTTCAACCCCAATAACAATCACAAGAAGGGTCACTTGAACCATGTGACCAAGGAGGAAGCACAGAATTCCCCGGATATCGTACTCGGTACGTTCCCTGTCAACACAATACCTGCCACGGTTTTGTTTGATTCTGGAGCTTCTCACTCGTTCATTTCAAAGATTTTTGTTTTGAAACATGATTTTTCGGTGCTTCCTTTGGAAAAATCCATGATCATCAAGTCCCCCGGGAATAAGCAAATCACTCAGAGTTACTGCCAAGGTGTGATTGTTGAGTTTGAAGGACTAAAGTTTCAGGCAAATCTCATCGTTTTGGAAAATAAAGGACTGGATGTTATCCTAGGAATGGACTGGTTAACCACCAACAAGGGATTTATCGACAGCTTCAATCGGACTGTAATCCTCACTCATCATCACGGCAAGATGATAAAAGTTGCAGCTCAAGAAAGACCAATGTCACGACAACCAAAGTTGAACAAGGTGGACATTTCAGAGCTAAGAAAAGTTCCCGTGGTGTGTGAGTTCCCTGACGTATTTCCCGAAGAACTACCGGGCATGCCACCAGACCGGGAGATAGAGTTCAGCATTGAACTAGCACCTGGAACCACCCCCATTTACAAGAAACCCTATAGAATGGCACCCTCCGAGTTGGTAGAATTAAAGAAGCAAATAAAAGAATTACTGGACAAAGGATTTATACGAGCCAGCTCCTCACCTTGGGGTTCACCAGTATTATTTGCAAAGAAAAAAGATGGGACACTGAGATTATGTATAGACTACCGAGCACTCAACATGGTCACCATCAAAAACAAATATCTGATGCCACGGATAAATGATTTATTTGACCAGCTCGCACAAGCCAAGGTTTTCTCAAAAATTGATTTAAGATCGGGGTATCATCAATGAAAGGTACGGACAGAAGATATCCCTAAGACAGCATTCACCTCCAGATACGGATTATATGAGTTCACAGTAATGCCGTTTGGACTGACAAACGCCCACGCATATTTTGTCCACCTCATGAACAAAGTATTCATGAAATTTATGGACAAATTTGTTGTGGTGTTCATAGATGATATTCTGGTATACTCAAAGACCCCAGAAGAACATGCTGAACATCTCAGAATTGTACTGGGAGAATTAAGGAAACATCAATTATACGCCAAATTCAGCAAATGTGAATTTTGGTTAAGATAGGTTGGTTTTCTAGGCCATGTATTGACCCAAGAAGGTGTTGCCGTAGACCCAGAAAAAGTCAAGGCCATACTTGGCTAGAAACCACCAGCCAACGTAACAGATGTACGAAGTTTCCTAGGAATGGCTGGATATTACCGAAGGTTTATTGAGGGATTCTCCACCATAGCAAAACCAATGACACAGTTACTCAAGAAGGATAAGAAATTTGTATGGACGGAAGCGTGCGAGAAAAGTTTCCAAGAACTCAAAAGGAAATTAACAACAGCACCGGTATTGGTTGTGCCAGACATACACAAAAGTTTTGAAGTATATTGTGACGCATCCCGGAAGGGCCTCGGGTGCGTATTGATGCAAGACGGCAAAGTTGTCGCATATGCTTCCAGGCAACTACGAAAGCATGAAGAAAATTATCCTACTCATGACTTGGAGTTGGCAACAGTCATCCGTGCACTCAAAGAGTGGAGGCACTTTTTGTTGGGGAACCGTTGTGAAATATATACGGATCATAAAAGCCTTAAATACATTTTCACACAACCAGAACTCAATTTACTGCAACGACGCTGGTTGGAATTAGTCAAAGATTATGATGTCAGCATTCACTACCATCCAGGAAAGGTGAATGTAGTGGCAGATGCTCTTAGTCGGAACCCCAGCTCGGGCAACGACAGTCTACAAAATTTGATACCTGAATTTCAGCAGGAGTTCGCCAAACTCAACTTGGTAATGGTCACTGAGGGCAACGTGTCAAATTTGGAAATACAGCCCACCCTAATGGAACAGATTAAGAAAGCTCAGCATGGACATCCCAGCATCGAAGGCATAAAGAGGAAAGTGAGTCTGGGCAAAGCTTCAGAATTCGTCGTAGACGATGAGGGAATATTATGGTACGAGGACAGACTTTGCGTACCAAACATTGAGAACCTCAAACAGCAAATTCTAACTGAAGGCCACACCGCTCCATATTCAATCCACCCTGGAGGAACCAAAATGTATAAGGACATTCAGGAAAAAATTTGGTGGCACGGTATGAAAAGGGATATAGCCACATTCGTTGCATGTTGTGATTCGTGTCAGCGCATTAAAGCCGAGCACCAAAAACCGGCAGGGCTGCTACAGCCAAACAGGATACCTGGGTGGAAATGGGACGAAATTGGAATGGATTTTATTGTCGGACTACCTCGGTCACAACACGGAAATGACGCCATATGGGTCATCACGGATAGATTAACCAAGGTAGCACATTTCATTCCCGTAAAGACAACCTACACCACTCAGAAGCTTGCCAAGCTTTACCTCTCCCGTATGTTTGCCTGCATGGAGTTCCAAAGACTATAATATCTGACAGAGGCACTCAATTCGTCTCTAGATTTTTGGGATCATTTACAACAAGCTCTGGGGACTCAACTAGCGTTCAGTACAGCATACCACCCCCAAACTGATGGACAAACTGAACGCGTGAACCAAATCCTAGAGGACATGCTGAGAACATGTGTTCTCACCTATGGAACCAGTTGGGAAGAAAGCTTGCCATATGCCGAGTTCGCATACAACAACAGTTACCAAGCCAGTCTACAAATGGCACCTTTTGAAGCCTTGTACGGGCGGAGATGTCGTACTCCATTAAATTGGTCAGAAACAGCAGACAGTCGTATCTTCGGCCCCGACATGCTCAAGGAAGCCGAGGAGAAAGTTAGACTAATCAGGGACCGACTCAAGACAGCTCAAAGCCGACAAAAGAGTTATTACGATCGAAAGCATCGTGAAGTCAGCTTTGAACCCGGTGAATATGTGTATCTACGAGTATCTCCTATGAGGGGCCTGCAACGGTTCAAAGTTAAAGGAAAGCTAGCCCCAAGATTTATTGGACCCTTCTGTGTAGTTGCACGAAGAGGCAAAATAGCCTACCAGCTTGACCTACCCAAAGAGCTGTCGGACGTCCACGACGTGTTCCATGTCTCACAGTTAAGGAAATGTGTAAGCAACCCGGAAAAACATGTATCTCAAGAGAGCATTGACGTGCAACGAGACCTCACCTACAGGGAACGTCCAATAAAAATATTAGAGGAGTCCGAAAGGAGGACCCATCAAAAAACAATTAAGTTTTTCAAGGTTCAGTGGAGCAATCACACAGAGGATGAAGCAACATGGGAAAGAGAGGATTTTCTTCAGGCAGAGTACCCACACCTATTTGAGGATCGGCCGAAATCTCGGGGACGAGATTTTTCCTAAGGGGGTAGGTGTTGTAACACCCCAAAAAAAATTATTTGGTTTTATTAATTTCCTTTTCATGGGAAGGAGGTTATTTAAATTTTTGGGTTTATTCTTCCCCTTTAAAAAATTATCTCTTGCCATGACCTAAGTTGAAATCCCCCCCCCCCGCCCCAAAAGCCATCTTCCCACTTTGTGTCAAGTCAAGCTTCAAATCCAGCAAGTTTAAACCCCCCCCCCTTGAATT
>NC_057814.1:517254657-517257501 GCF_018294505.1 Triticum aestivum
CCCCTTGAATTTATTTCTATTTATTTTAAATCAAAAATCTTTTCTGTCTTTTATTTTGGCCCATAGTGATTTACAAAGGAACCACTAGAATGCCTTTGAGTTCTGATTCCAAACAAATTTCCCTGGCTAGTGCTTAGAACCCTCAACCAAGATCCATGAAGATCCACTGGTCCACAGTTCAAAATTTTCAAAATTTGCTTACTGCAAATTTGGATCAGATTTGCCATTTTTGGTGAAATTCATTATTTTTCTTCTCCAAAAATTCTGAGAAAAATCATGAGGCCTCCAGATGCAACAAGAGACCTCTCCACCAAAGATCAGCTCAAGGAAAATTTTCCACATGCCAGAATCATTTCATCGAACAGTTGGCATGCACTATTTCTGTGCAGTTTTAGAGTTCAGTGTTCGGTTTCAGTCATCGGTGTCGTTTTCTTCAGAACCGCGGCGTCCATCTCGCCAGTGCTCGCGCTGGCCTCTTGCTCACTACTCGTTCTTCTTATCCATCGCGCCGCACGGTCGTCTGGACGGGCGCGAGCGTCGGCGGTGAGCTGGTAGGAGGAACACCGCCCCCGTGAGCGGCGACAGCCACGTCCGCTGCGGCCGTCAGAGAAGCTCAGCAGGGAACGGCGCCGTCCAGCATCGCCCACACCACCAGGAGCCTCCGCGTGGCCGTCCTCTTCTCTGGACGCGCTGCAGCACCGTCACCGTGGCCTGAGTGGCGCAGAGCGCGCCCACTGTCGCCGACGAGCCCGTGAGGCCGTTCCGTCGAGGGCTGGAGTATCGCCCAAGTCCGACCGAGATTAACTGTGAAACGGAGTCAGTGAACCAATCCGGTGCTGCCCAGCCCCCTGAACCTCTCGTCCGACCACTGCCTCGCCATAATCACCACCGGAGAAATCACGGTCGCGGCAACCGCCTCGGATTGGCTATAAAAGGAAGCCCCGAGCTCGATCTCGAGCAGGCACCATCACTCCACCTCACCAGAGCCACGCCCTGCCACTGGGGAGACCTCGGGGAGGCCTTCTTCCCCAACTCCGGCCGCCCCGATCCGCTTCAGGATCCGGCAAGATTTGCTCAAGTGCGTGCACCCTCGCCTCTCAAACCATGCTAGTAGCCCCCTAGTGCACCCACTCCTCTAACCCGCGCCCCAATTTGAAGGTTGCAGCTCCCTTCGGAGAGAACCATCCTCGCCCGAACCACCGTCCGCCGGAGTGAAGGCCGCCGTCGACGTGGTGCTCGCCGACGACCAAGTCCACCACCCACCGACGCGGAATTGCCCCGTGAGTACACCCGTACCCGTGCCCTCCTCTGGATCGCTGTCGACATCGCCGGCGACCACCGCGATCCTCGGCGCCGGTGTACTCTGTTTCAGTTTTCAAACCTGACGGGTGGGACCCCCTCGTCAGCCTCTCTTCTTCTATTTGAAACGTTTTCTGAAAGCGCCTTCGGGCAAAGCACATTTTCCTTCTGGGCTGGCGTATTTCCAACCGAAACCTTTTCTTCTTTTTCAAACTAGCCCCTGGGTCTTTTCTGTTTCATCACAGATTAGTCCCTGGACTAAAACCTTTATAACTTTTAAACAAAAGATGATTTTGAGTTGATTCTTTTTCTGTCATCTTTGTTTTTCTGTCTAGATTTCTTTAATATTTATTTGAAAAATATTTGGAACAACTTTTATGCACACTTGGTATTTACGTTAGTACGCGTTCTCTTTATACCGTAGATACCGGAGGAGGTGACGGAGCCGCCAACTTTGCCGAGCTAGACTTCGACTACTCCGAACCAGGCAAGCATGTTTGATCCTTTGATATGATGAGTGTTTTGCATGTTGCTTGAATAGTTAGTGCATGGCATGTTTACATGAGCATCAGTGAGTGTTATATTGCATGCAAGACAACTACCAGTATGCTTCGAAACTTGATGTGATCATTTGATGGGAGATAACATGATCATATAGTGACAGGAAAGGTGGTAAGATGGTATTGTTTGAAGCATGCCAGTCTTATGTCAACCGTTAAACTCCAGTGTTAACGTGGATCAGGCCACGTTACCGTTCGTCCCCTTTTCGTGCTGCCACATGTTTTCTGCAAAGAATACGGTTTAGTAAGTTGCAAACCTCTTTCCTCGTACACACCAAATAGAGGGACCGTGATGAGGGTTCCATGGCCCTGGATAAAGCCCGTCATCCGGTCAGGGGGGCATGGGTGTTTTCGGTTGGGACTGAGAGGGGGGCACCCCTTAGAGCGCGCGATATAAATTTGATCCCATGCTACGCGAGGTTGTAGCCTCCCCGTCTTAAGGTTTTTCTTGAACGTTGCCTAGGGTGATTTCCTGGCAGCGGAATGTGGAATGGGTGTGTACTGGTTAGATGTGTTTCTCCTAAAATACCGTAAACGGAACTAGTCCTTTGTGACTACTGAAATCCGTTGGCTGTGGTTAAAAATTACAAACTCTGCAGAGTCAAAACCCATCCGAGTAACCGTGTTCATGGTCAAGGATCTTGGTCAACATATCCATATCAGTATCAGTATCAGTCTCAATGTCTGTCTCAGCGTCAGTCTCTGTGTCAGTCTCAGTGAAATCCCCGGGGAACAAACATGAGTGGTAAACCAGGTTGAATGTTATTCCTGTGGATGGACTAACCAGTTTATTATTACGTACATGAGTACTTCCTTGAGATGATTTAAATTCATGAGCTACTTGAATTCGAATAATGAAATATATACCCTTTATGTGATGTCGCTCAGACGTCCGACTGTGGCACTCTTGTTATTTACTTTTGATATAAGCCATTTATGTGATGTCGCTCAGACGTCCGACTGTGGCACTCTTGTTATTTACTTT
>NC_057814.1:517257511-517258249 GCF_018294505.1 Triticum aestivum
GCCGGGATGAGGGTTCCATGGCCCTGGATTAAAGCCAGTCATCCGGTCAGGGGGCATGGGTGTTTCCGGTTGGGACCGAGAGGGGGGGCACCCCTTAGAGCGCGCGATATAAATTTGATCCCATGCTACACGAGGTTGTAGCCTCCCCGTCTCAAAGTTTTTCTTGAACGTTGCCGAGGGTGATTCCTGGCATCGGAATGTTGAATGGGTGTGTACTGGTTAGATGTGTTTCTCCTAAAACACCGTAAACGGAACTAGTCCCTTGTGACTACTGAAATCCGTTGGCTGTGGTTAAATAGTACAAACTCTGCAGAGTCAAATCCTTCCGAGTCATCGTGTCCATGGTCAAGGACCATGGCCGGTATATCCATATCTACGTCAATCCTCGTGGTAAATCCCCGGTGAACAAGCTTGAGTGGTAAACCCGGTAGCATTGTTATTCCTGTGGATGGACTAACCTTTATTTTATCTCGTACCTGAATATTCCCTTGCAATGATTTCTATTCATGAGCTACTGAAATATTAAGTTATGAAATATAAGCCCTTTATGTGATGTCGCTCAGACGTCCGACTGTGGCACTCTTGTTATTTACTTTTGATATAAGCCCTTTATGTGATGTCGCTCAGACGTCCGACTGTGGCACTCTTGTTATTTTCTTTTGATATAAGCCCTTTATGTGATGTCGCTCAGACGTCCGACTGTGGCACTCTTGTTATTTACTTTTGATATAAGCCCTT
>NC_057814.1:517258307-517284319 GCF_018294505.1 Triticum aestivum
TTTATGTGATGTCGCTCAGACGTCCGACTGTGGCACTCTTGTTATTTACTTTTGATATAAGCCTTTTATGTGCTGTCGCTCGGACGTCCGACTGTGGCACGCACTGTCATTTATATTCCAATATGAGCCCTTTATGTGGTGTCGCCCTGACGCCCTACTGCGGCATTGTTAATTTATTTTTACCTTTCGCGGCGTCGCTTCAGACACCCGATCGGTTTTTTGTTATTTTATTGGGAATTCGGGAGGACTGCGAACTGCCATTCTGTAGCTGCAGGGCGACGTGGCGGCGACGAGTGCTTGCGGACGAGCTTGTGGATGAGTTCGGACTGCTCCAGAGGGCAGCTGGCGCACGCGTGTGGCTCTGGCGGCGCCGTCCAGGGCAGGAGCCCACTGTCGCCGGCCGCTAGCCGTCGTGGCCGACCTGACGGCGGTGCTGTGGGGCACCAGGGGAGGGCTTGGAGGGTTCTGGCGAGCGGATGAGGACGGGCGCGGCTCTGCGGGCGAGTAACGGCCAGGGGAAGACGCGGCGACCCGTGCGCACGCACGTGCAAAACGCGCGCTCTGGGCGCGCCCAGCCCACGCACGCTACGTGCTCAACGCAATGCCAGGGCGTGCTAGAGGATTAGGATGAGGCTGGGGATTAGCAGGCCTGGGTTAGTGGTGGCTAGGAGACTAGTGGACATGCTGGTTTGTCCAGAGGGGCAAGATCACAGTGCAAACATAAAACTATGCCAAAGCTGTCCATGAACACAAGGTGCTCGACAGAATGCCATGGGCATCTAGGCAACTCTTGGGGTGGCCAAAATCTCCAGATCCTAGTCTCTTTAGGTGTAGGTGATGGTGGCAAGGTTAATTGGTCAAGACCAGAAACTTGTTAGTGCAAGTTTTTGAGAAAACCAAATCTAGACAGAAACTAAAGGCTGTAATTGCATTAACCAAAAATACTCCAATGGGTCCACTCTCCTGGACTTAATGGTTTTGTAGGGAGGACTACAAGCAGGAAAAAGCTCATGGGCATTAGAGCAAAATAAATTAGGGTTGCAGTAGGAAAAGCCAAACTGGACCAGAGAGCAAAAGAGGATGATTTGCTCAAATTTTTCAAAGAACACTCATGGGTTTTTGCATGAAGTTGAATTATATGCATATACTGACATCTCCAAACACTTTGAAGAATTTCTAAAGAAATATTTAAATAGTTTGTAGTGCAAAAATACCTACTGGACCAGATTTGAAAATTTGGTGTAGAGCTCAAAATCTCCAATGACCAAAAGATATTTTTGCATAAAAGTGATGTGGAAACATCACATGACATCCCCAAATTTTGGTTGAAATTTTCAAGAATTTTCTGAAAGGGTTGTAGTGCAAATAGAGCTCTGAAACTCATGACAATTCCCTTTTAAGGAAATAAAGCTCAGAAGAAATAATTATGCAAATAAACCCACTGATAAAAGAAATATTTTTCTTGAGAGCGTATACAAGTCCAATAATATTTTTGGAAGGTTTTCACTTGGGGTAAAAACTCCACAATATCAAACAAAAGAGAGGTTCGGAAATCAAAAGATAAATCCAGAAAATAAAAATTTAATTTCCTCGCAAAATTTTAATTAATAAATCAAGGTCAAAATTTTGGGGTGTTACAACACTACCCCCCTTAAGAAAAATCTCGTCCTCGAGATTTGCTAAGGGTTGTTTTGAAAATATTACTCCTACCATCACAAAAAAAAGTAACCATCCTATTCATGCAATAAAATGCGGCTACAGTGAGAGGGCAATAAGTGGTGTAAAACTACAGTGGTATACTGGCGTTGCGTGGAAAAATCCATGGTTGGGGAAAACGAGATATTTCTACGTTGGATACAGTACATTTAGAATAAATTCTAAATTTCTAAAATACGCTGGTCGTACCCGAGAGCACAGTGCTCTCTGGCTGACAGGTGGACCGGGGGCCCACTGTCAGTCTCTTCTTCTACCTCTGGCCCTCTTTCTCTCTCTCTCTCTCGCGTGCTTTCCCGCGCTTTCTCCACCGGCGACGTCTAGCGCGTAGGGCATCTAGGCCGTACTGCGGTAGTGCGCGGCGTGCTAGCTGCCGGTGCAGCGTGCACTCACCTCGCGGGCCAGTGCACTATCGGCACTGCTCGCGGATTCGTCTCCGAACACCGGCGACCGAGCGACGAGTGGTGCTGGTGGACTTCGCCCACCGTACACTGATCTCGAGCTATAAAATGATCGCGGTGCTCCTTTCTTCTTCCTCACACCTGGCCTCGCTTCTTCTTCTCCTTCATTCTCCTCCATTTCTGTTTGCAGGAGCTCGAGACGAGGCTCTAATGGCGGAGGTGATGCCGGACTGGTACTTGATCCTGGTGTGCGGAGGATTCGCGGCATTGCTGGGGTTCTCCGTGCTCCTGTGCGCGATGATCCTTGATGATCGCCGTGATGTTGCCGCTCGAGTGTTGGCCCTCCACGGTGGCGGTGATCACGAGGATTAAGTGTGGCATTGAGTGCTAACCGTTGTCAGTGTGCTAGAGGCCACTTGCACCTAAATAAATTACTCACAAATCTCTCTTACTGAGACTGTGGTGTGCTCGGGTGTGATCAGTTAGGTGCAAAATGTGCACGAGGATTTGTAATTAGCGCACGTGGTCAAGTGGTTGTGGTTGTGAGTCTGCTGTTATGGTGCTGCGTGAATAAAAATCTATGTTGTGAAGAGGTATATGCTGCAGCAACTCAGGGAAAGCCTCACTTCAGAATTTATCGCGAGTGAAAATTAGTTAAATCAAAATTAACAGCAGTAAAACTGCTCACATAATTGAAACCAAATATTTGATCCGTCGCACAAATCTAGGATACCACGCACAAGTTGCAACACATAAATAAATGCTGGGATAATAAACATAGCGGTGACGTCTACAATGAAAACGGTAAATGGACAGGGTCCTGAGAAAACGTCTCTGGTACTGGGGCACACTCCTCTTCTATCGGGGGAAGCGGATTGACCAGCCGATGAATGCGTCTCTCCTGGTCGGGTCTCAGTGGTCTGCCAATAGCGATCCGAGGATTTAAATCAGCGAGGCTCTGGAGATAACCCATTACCCGTCGGTTCAAACGCTCTTGAGCGATAACATACTGGGCAAGGTTGGCTAGCATTGGGTCTCTCTCAATTCGTCCACCGGGAAAGGATGCTACTTCTCCGGGTGCCGCACGACTCGAGAAATAATAATACCCTCGTTCGCTGGCATAGGGTACCGCGAACCGAAGACGAGCAAGCGCTTCGTATGCGGCAGCTTCTATGGCCATATGCGGAGTCGGCATGGATTTCCCCACGAAGGAGACTTCCGTTGGGTCTTGGTTTGGGTTTACGGGAGGGATGTGCACCACTGCCCAATATTTCGAGGTGGATGGGGTGATCCTCGATTTGAGCAACTCGTACTGGGGTGGATGGATAGCACTCATGGTACTGCAGGTAAAGTCCCACAATATTTTGACAAAACTACCTGGGGTTGCGTCTGGAGTTCTCAGATAAATACTAGGGCTTGGCATGGCAAAGTAATGGTTGTGAGCGTTGTGCACAAGGTGAGGGGTACTTGGCAAGGTCACGAGGTGGCCTTTTATATAGCATTGGGGCTGGGTTATTTACCGTGGTGAAGGGTAACTAGTTTGTCGGCTCTGCTCTTGGGGTCGGGGTCGATGCCACAGATACACATATCTCATAAATGTGACGCATTGTTGTGGGTGTCGTCAGGGTGGTTTTGGTAGCTGCGCCCGGAATTTAAAAAGGCAACTATACGCTGACGTACTTATGCATGGCTACTTTTCAAAAATAGGGGTGCACAAGCAGACAGCATTTAATTATGGTGATACAGGATCACACAATTACAAGGCATAGAAATACTAAGGCTCGGTACTACTCGAGCGACTTAGTCTACTTCGTTCATATCTAGGCGGGCATGCCTTGTGGACGTCGAGGCTTCTTCACGGGTTTCACCGTCGGGATTAGCTAGATGAGGTTGAGGGGCTGCAGGGTCGGGGTAGCGATGATGACCATCGCGGGGGTTGTTGGCCACAATCCTGTTGGAGCGTGTTCCCAAAAGGCGACGGAGCACTTCTGGGGACACCAAAGTATTTTGGTCGATGGCTGGGGCAGACCTCAAGGACTTGATCGGCTGTCCGAACAGCACGACTGGGTTGACGGCGTCGGGCTCATCTTCTCCTCTTGCCAGGGCTCGGCGAACCAGTTCTCCACGAGCTGCGATCAGATCAAGGGTGATCTGATCGAACAGTTCCTCTAGTGCACTTACATAGCGCACCAGATGCAACAATGCAGGATCCGTCTCGTGATCTCCGTTGGCAACCTGGGGCGGCCTACCATACACATCACGGCTAGGGTAGTAGTAGAACGAGAGACAGTTAACTCTGGGCGACAAGTGTCGGAGTTGAACTATAGCCTCTCGAGCTGCTAGCTGGATGGCTTGTGGCTCAAAGGAAGTTGTCCTTCCGTTGAACCTGTAGGGGCGTTCTGGTGATAGACCCCTACCATAGATGTGTACAGTGGCCCAGAATTGACGGCTCTCACCGCTCATGGGTCCTTGGTACACAACATATTCTGGGGGCTCTTCTAATGCATAGGCACGGCGGGTGAGGTTTGCGAGCATGGTCACAAAACCTCCAAGGTTGGTGGCTGTGGTCTCATTGTGCACAATAGGGCCAGGCATTATGCCTCGAGTTGGGGGAAAGAGGCTGTGTTGTGCTGTGTTGAGGCTAGGGTGCCCTTTTTATAGAAAAGGGGACGGAGTCTTCCTTCGGACGGTTGCGAAAGAGACTATTTAGGTGCCGGTCACTGGCGCGTGATCGACAGGCTAGGCTGATAGGTTGGGCACCGACTTCCAAAAGCGTCGGGGTCACTGTGTGGCTATCTCACACGAGAAGCTTGGCTGGGGTTTAGGCTAAGGTCTGGTGGGTTGGTTAACCTAGGTTTATTGACCTGGCTAATATAGGATTAGCGAATGGTCAGCCTGGCTCTGATACCATGTTTGTCAGGACCGGATTTTCGGGGTATCAATTTCCCAAAAATGGTCCTTGTGCTCACCAGCCCCAGGATTACTGTTAGCTGATGAGGCACCAACTTGATACAGAATTTCCAAGCAAAATACAAAATATGTGGTACAAGACCATTCTGGCCTATGAGTACAACAAATGGTTTCTAGTGGTTGATGGCGGAAGCGGTTTGTGGTTCATCTGCGTCTATGGGACTCCATTTCCCACAAGAACAGCTGACCAGGATAACTCCTATCTTCGCGAGGCTGCTGTCATCATTGCGTAGGTTCCGGGGGCTGTTGTCGCAACGCTCCTCTCCACGCAAGGAATCTGGCCAAGACAATAGCCAGGGACAAGCCAGTGAGTACTTTTGAATGTACTCGCAAACATTATGAACACTGGTATAATATAACAAGGGATAATCATGCTCCTAAATATTCTATGATCATAACGTCAGTCACGAAATAAAAATCCATGATGCACGCAAGCAGGTTATTTATACAATGCAATACGGGAGTAGGAATAGGATGCACCGATCGGGTGTCTGAAGCGACGCCTCGAAAGGATAATAATATAATTCATGCCTCAGTCGGGCGTCTGAGCGACGCCACATAAAGGGCTTATAAATAATTTAAATGACAAGCATGCCACAGTCGGGCGTCTGAACGGCACCACATAAAGGGCTTATAAATAATTTAAATAACAAGCATGCCACAGTCGGGCGTCTGAGCGACACCACATAAAGGGCTTATAAATAATTTAAATAACAAGCATGCCACAGTCGGGCGTCTGAGCGACACCACATAAAGGGCTTATAAATAATTTAAATAACAAGCATGCCACAGTCGGGCGTCTGAGCGACACCACATAAAGGGCTTATAAGAGAATAATCGCAGTGAGTATCCAGGAGGTAGAACCGTCCCAGGGATACTCAATAATTCAAATAATGTAAATGGTTAGTCCATAATAACAGTGATCATAATCATCATGAGTCACAAGTCATGATCCATGTTCTGGTTTAGCAACTTATCCTCCGAAGACCGACACTAAGACCGACACTTGACCCATCCCAGACTGTAGTCCTTAACCATGGACACGGCTATTCGAATAGATGTTTAATCTCTGCAGAGGGTGTACTCTTTACCCGCGAGTAACGGATTTCTTTAGTCCATCAGGACTAATTCCGCCTACGGTCTTTTAATTGAAAACACACCTGACCGCACACACGAGCCTAACTTACCGGTGTCTGGAATCACCCACGACACCCATTAAGCAAAACTCTAAGTGGGGAGGCTACAAGCTCGACTTAGCATGGGATCACAAAATTTATAACGCGCGCAAACTAGGGGAGCTACCCCCCTCGGCTCCAACCGGAAACACCCATGCCCCCGGACCAGGTGGCATGCCTACCGGATGCCTCCGGTATCTTCCACCATGGCCTCTCTGTACGGTGTGTGCTTGGTAAGGGGTTGACAACTTACTGAACCGTACCCTACCTGCGGCAGGGACAAGTGGTAGTACGAAACAAGTATGGGGGTTACTGGAACAGGACTCGATGTATGGTCGACTCAGGAGGTTTAAGTATTTCCTGCATGATTAGCATAAGAAATATATTTCAACCAACAGACAGAATTCACCACTCATCATACCTCATCATGCCATACCGGACACAACCGTCCTGACGAGGAACTAGAGACAAGCTCGTGTCTACCCAAGACAGAGACTTTCCCGGCTTCCTTCCGGTAGGCATGAAAGGCATACGAAGATGATTACTATCACAAGCATATCCATTTCTAACAGCAAAGAATCTTCATTATGCACTCATGCGTATGATCGTATCGTCACATAAAATAACGAATGCTCCATGTCAAGGTGGTGTTGTAACCGCATCAAACAACACACAAAAATATTATGCCAGGGTTCAGAATGCTTGCCTTAAAGTTGTGGAGAGGCAGGGTGCATCCCAAAAACTTTTTTGAAAGTTTTCTTCTCTCTCCAAAATCCTATTTTGAGGAAATTTAAACTAACACATAATTTTAAAACAGTACAAAAAAAAGGTGTCTGGAAAATTTTCAAATAAATGTGAAAATAAACTAGACAGAATTTGAGAAACAACAAAAAAAAGAATCAAGTCATTTGGACTTATATTTAAAAAGTTATAGCCAGTCAAAGTTCTGTTTTTAATAAAAATCAGAAAAAGAAAACGGTTCGGGGGCTTACGCTTTCCCTTAGCGAAGGCGTACTCGGTGGAATGCGTTACCACTTAAGCCAGCGTGGGTCGACTCGTGGGTCACTGACAGTGGGTCCCTTGGGCCCACTGGTCAGGTTTGACCAGTCGCCCGCGCCTCCTTCTCCTCTGGCCGAGCGGTGGCGGGGCTCCGGCGATCGCCGTCGACGAACGGCGGCTCCCCGCGGGATTCTGAGGGCGGGGATGGATCCGCTGGTCCAGGGCGGTCCTCCCGGTGGTTGATAGGCTGGCGGGGGTGGAGGGGTCGCCGGCGGCGAGCTCCGCGGCGGAGGTGGCTTCGGGAGGTTTTGGGGACTAGAGCTACGGTGGTTCCCGATCGTGTTTGAGAGGTGGGGTGGCTCCGCAAGGTTTAGGGGAGTTGAACGGTGGCTCCAGACGGACGGGGAGGCTCTGGTTGCGACGAGCGGGACCGGAACGTGGCGGCGGCCAAGCTGACCGGAGAGGGGGAAGATGGCCTTCCTTGGTCGATTGCCGGCTATGGGAGCGCTGGGTGGATGGCATGAGCTTGCCTGAGTGACTGGACGAGCTCAGGGCTCCTCTTATAGGCGGCCAAGGTCGGTTCCGCGGCGGCCGTGGATAAGAACGACGGCGAACCGCCGTTCTGTAGCTGCAGGGCGACGTGGCGGCGACGAGCGCTTGCGGACGAGCTTGTGGATGAGTTCGGACTGCTCCAGATGGTAGCTGGCGCACGCGTGTGGCTCGGGCGGCGCCGTCCAGGGCAGGAGCCCACTGTGGCCGGCCGCTAGCCACCGTGACCGACCTGACGGCGGTGCTGTGGGGCACCAGGGGAGGGCTTGGAGGGTTCTGGCGAGCGGATGAGGACAGGCGCGGCTCTGCGGGCGAGTAACGGCCAGGGGCAAGACGCGGCGACCCGTGCGCACGCACGTGCAAAACGCGCGCTCTGGGCGCGCCCAGCGCATGCACGCTACGTGCTCGACGCAATGCCAGGGCGTGCTAGAGGATTAGGATGAGGCTGGGGATTAGCAGGCCTGGGTTAGTGGTGGCTAGGAGACTAGTGGACATGCTGGTTTGTCCAGAGGGGCAAGATCACAGTGCAAACATAAAACTATGCCAAAGCTGTCCATGAACACAAGGTGCTCGACAGAATGCCATGGGCATCTAGGCAACTCTTGGGGTGGCCAAAATCTCCAGATCCTAGTCTCTTTAGGTGTAGGTGATGGTGGCAAGGTTAATTGGTCAAGACCAGAAACTTGTTAGTGCAAGTTTTTGAGAAAACCAAATCTAGACAGAAACTAAAGGCTGTAATTGCATTAACCAAAAATACTCCAATGGGTCCACTCTCCTGGACTTGATGGTTTTGTAGGGAGGACTACAAGCAGGAAAAAGCTCATGGGCACTAGAGCAAAATAAATTAGGGTTGCAGTAGGAAAAGCCAAACTGGACCAGAGAGCAAAAGAGGATGATTTGCTCAAATTTTTAAAAGAACACTCATGGGTTTTTGCATGAAGTTGAATTATATGCATCTACTGACATCTCCAAACACTTGGAAGAATTTCTAAAGAAATATTTAAATAGGTTGTAGTGCAAAAATACCTACTGGACCAGATTTGAAAATTTGGTGTAGAGCTCAAAATCTCCAATGACCAAAAGATATTTTTGCATAAAAGTGATGTGGAAACATCACATGACATCCCCAAATTTTGGTTGAAATTTTCAAGAATTTTCTGAAAGGGTTGTAGTGCAAATAGAGCTCTGAAACTCATGACAATTCCCTTTTAAGGAAATAAAGCTCAGAAGAAATAATTATGCAAATAAACCCACTGATAAAATAAATGTTTTTCTTGAGAGGGTATACAAGTCCAATAACATTTTTGGAAGGTTTTCACTTGGGGTAAAAACTCCACAATATCAAACAAAAGAGAGGTTCGAAAATCAAAAGATAAATCCAGAAAATAAAATTTTAATTTCCTCGCAAAATTTTAATTAATAAATCAAGGTCAAAATTTTGGGGTGTTACAAACTTCTCCCCTTGCTTCTTCTCTGTGATTGGATTGAAGACTTTAGTGAATAATTTACATTTCCGTGCCATATGCTATGTTTAGCTTTGTCCTCGATGCTGCCATACTTAAGCTAGTTTGCCTATTTGTTAGACTTTGCTATATGTATTGCAACTTAGTTTTACTATTGTCTAGCGAGCTTATGTTTATGCTTGAGAAGTTTTAGCTTGTTATTGCTCTAAGTTATTTCCAGTATTGCTTAGTTTTACCTCTATTCGGTTATGTTGTCGTTCTGTGTACTCTGATGTTCTTCAAAGAACTGGTATTTCTTAAGAAATATTCGAATTTCCCATTCACCCCCCCCCCCCTCTCTGGTTGATATCTGATCCTACATGCTTATATGAACCCAAGACAAATAAAATTCAAAAATTCATACATAGTCTTTTTTGCGCACATTGATGATCCCTCCTTGGCATCGACATACATTGGGCTTGTGCACCCAACATGATCCTCGATGAACCTCGCGATCAATCTTAATGCTCTACATCGCCTTCTTTTTCTCAACCTACATATGCTCTCATGCCTTCATATTCTCCATCTCCATCCTCTACCTCACCCTCTCCTTTTAGAATTCCACCCCCTCCCTTGATGTCCTCCTTTTCAATTCCACGTCTTTGTTGGAAAGGAGCTCCACACCCACATGGCCAGCATTTTGCTCGTCGCTTCATCATGTGAGACCCTATCTTTCTCCCACTTCTTCCCCCTCGTTCTCTTACTTTCTCTTCGGCATGGTCCTAAGTCCACTTGTTGCTCCACTTATCGCATCCTCTTCATCCAATCCAATAGATTGGTGGGAACTTGAGCCAGTTTTTCTCTGAGATGCCCCACGCTTACGAAGCCATGCCGGAGTCGTCCACGGGCGCGGGTGCGGTTGAGGATGGTGCCGGTGCGAACACAACTATGTCCAAGTCTGGGTCGAGCACTTCCTCCGCCGCCATGCTGGCGTGCTGGCGAACACAATGGTCCTTGCGGGCGAGGTGTTCCACGTTCGCAATGGCGTGGACGGCAGCCCCACGAAGTCTGTTGACCCAATATCCATGCGGACACGATGGCTATGAGGGAGGCGGAGTGGCTTGGAGAGGGGCGAATGAAAGAGCATACGCGGGGGGATAAGACAAGAGAGGAGAGGTCGCGCAAGGCCGGCGATCGATTTGGGAGGGTTAGGGGTGTGGCCCGATCGTTGGGTCAACATGGCGGACATGTCCGAATCACCTAATGTCTGTCCCACATATGAGGGCTGAGGTTGGCGCGGTCCGGACAAATAGGACAAATGGGTGTCACGACCGGCTTTTCAATAAAAATATTTATTGAGAAACCGATCCCTTTTACGGACCAGTAGAGAAGAATTCCTCCTCACTGGTAGACAAATTCTTGATCACAGAAGAAAAAACCAGGAGTACTAAATATAATACAAGGTTGAGCGGAGACTGCTCAACAATTTATTACAAGCACACCGATAAGACATAACGGCGGAATGAGTGGCATAACTACTGACTCACAATAAAAGCGGTGGTGGATATGTCACAGGGAAGTGGGTGACATGACTCCTGAATCTAACAACCCTTCGAGCGTCGGAGAGAGGCTCGAGGATACTTATTGTGGGTGGCGGAAGCGTATATAATACAAGTGACCAATATCCAGGATCGCACGGGACTGACTGGGATTCCTCTAGGCGTCGGACTCACTATCGAACTCTTCATCCATGAGATCGCCTTCGTCAACATCTGGCCAAATCAACAAGCCAGGTGAGTACTATGAAAGTACTCGCAAAACAGTTCGGACATAAGATATAATAAATGTAAACATGATGCATATGAACAGATTAATAATGCGCACTCAGATAATAATGTAACTGTGCATGGGAAATATAAAAGGGAAGTCGGGCAGTAGTCCTCCCGAAATCCCAAAGTAATACTGAGGGCCAATCGAGTGTCTGAAAGACTCCTCGGAAGGGTAAAAATGAAATAACAATGCCGCAGTCGGGCGTCAAGGCGACACCACATAAAGGGCTTATAATGGAAAATAAACAACAGTGTGTGCCACAGTCGGACGTCTGAGCGACATCACATAAAGGGCTTATATCAAAAGTAAATAACGGACATGCCACAGTCGGACGTCTGAGCGACATCACATAAAGGGCTTATATTGAAAGTAAATGACAAGAGTGCCACAGTCGGACGTCTGAGCGGCATCACATAAAGGGCTTATATTGAAAGTAAAGGACAAGAGTGCCACAGTCGGACGTCTGAGCGACATCACATAAAGGGCTTATATTGAAAGTAAATGACAAGAGTGCCACAGTCGGACGTCTGAGCGACATCACATAAAGGGCTTATATCAAAAGTAAATAACAGGAGTGCCACAGTCGGACGTCTGAGCGACATCACATAAAGGGCTTTTATTTCACAACTTAATAATTCAGTAGCTCAAGAATTTAATTCATTTCACGGGAATAATCAAGTACGAGATAAAATAAAGGTTGGTCCATCCACAGGAATAACAATTCAAACGGGTATAGCACTCGAACTTGTTCACGGGGGATTTACCATGGAGACTGACATAGGGACTGGCATAGATATGGATAAGTTGGCCACGGTCCTTGATCATGGACACGATGACTCGGAAAGATTTGACTCTGCAGAGTTTGTACTTTAACCACAGCCAACGGATTTCAGTAGTCACAAGGACTAGTTCCGTTTACGGTGTTTTAGGAGAAACACATCTAACCAGTACACACCCATTCAACATTCCGATGCCAGGAATCACCCTCGGCAACGTTCAAGAAAAACCTTGAGACGGCTACAACCTCGCGTAGCATGGGATCAAATTTATATACGCGCGCTCTAAGGGGTGCCCCCCTCTCGGTCCCAACCGGAAACACCCATGCCCCCTGACCGGATGACTGGCTTTAATCCAGGGCCATGGAACCCTCATCCCGGCCCCTCTATTTGGTGTGTACAAGGAAAGAGGTTAACAACTTACTAAACCGTATTCTTTGCAGAAAACATGTGGCGGCACGACAGGAAGGGACGGTAACGTGACTCAGTCCACGTTAACGTCGGAGTTTAACGGATGACGTAAGGCTGGCATGCTACAACAATACCACCTCACTAACTTTCTTGTCACCACATGATCAGGTCATCTCTCATCAAAGATCACGGTAACTTCGGAACACACGGATAGTTGCCTTGCATGCAACGAGATACTCACCGATGCTCATATGCCACGCACAACCATTCAAGCAAACATGCAAAACACCTATCATATCAAAGGTTCAAACATGCTTGCCTGGTTCGGAGAAGTCGGAGTCTAGCTCGGCGAAGTTCGCGGCTCCGTCACCTCCTCCGGAACCTACGGTATAGCGAAAACGTACACTAACGTAAAAATCATCGCGTGCATAAAAATTGTTCCAAAAATATTCCAAATAAATACTATAAAAAACTAGACAAAATTATAAGACTGACAGAAAAAGAATCAATCAAAAATCATCTTTTATTAAAAAGATATAAGGGTTTTAGTCCAGGGACTAATCTGTGATGAAACAGAAAAGATCCAGGGACTTAACTGAGAAAACAGAAAACGATTCGGAAAGAAATGCGCCAGCCCAAAGGGAAAGCGCATTTGCCCGAAGGCGCCAACAGAAAACGGTTCGAGGGGGAGAAAGAAGAGAGGCTGACGGGGGGGTCCACACGCCAGGTTTAAAAACTTCGCCGGTGCCCGAAGGCTGCGGTGGTCGTCGGCGTTGAACCACGGCGAGGCAGGGAGATCGGAGGGTACCAAGAGGTCAGGTGGTTCTTCCGCATCGGTGGGTGGTGGACTTGGCTGTTGGAGAGCACCACGTCGACGGCGACACTTTCTCCGGCGGACGGTGGTTCGGGCGATGGTGGAGAACTCCGGTGGGTGCTGCAAACTCCAAATTGAAGCGCGGGTCAGCAGAGTGGATGCACTAGGAAGCTACTGGCAAGTGCTGAGGGGTAGGGGTGCACGCACGGGAGCGAATCGAGCTGGGCCCCGTGGCGGGTCGAGGCGGCCGGAGTTGGGGAAGAAGGCTCCCTCGTGGCTCTACCAGTGGCTTGGCGTGGTATTGGTGGTGTGTAGAGGTGGTGTGGGTTCGAGTTCGAGCTCGGGGCCTCTATTTATAGGCGATCCGAGGGGGTGGCCGTGAACGGGATATCTCCGGCGAGCGATTACGGCGAGGCAGGGGTTGGGTAGGGAGTTTAAGTGGCTAGGCAACATCAGGGAGGTTCACTGGTGCCGTTCCCCCGCTAAACCTCGGTCGGGCTTGGCGTCATGCGCCGATCCTTGACGGGGCGGCCGTACGGGCACGGCGGCGGCAGAGAGTGCGCTCCGCGCCTAGCAGTTCACGACGAAGGATGGCAGCGCGCACGGGGGAGTGGATGGCCACGCGGCGGCCTCGGGTGGCTTGGGCGGCGCTGGGCGGCGCCGTCCACGCTGCGCCTCCCTCTGGCAGCCGCAAAGCCGCTGCTGCCGTCGCTCACGGGTGGCGCACCTCCTCCTGCTCGTCGCCGACGCCCGCAAACCTCCAGGCGATCGTGCGGCGCAGGGATAAGAAGGAGGGAACAGGGAGCAAGGCGCCACCGCGGTACTGGCGAGTTCGACATCGGGCTCTGAAGAAAACGACAGCAGTTTACTGAAACTGTTTACTGAACTTCTGAACCTGACAGAAACAGTGCCCCTCAAGTGCTCGACGAAATGATTTGGCATGAAGAAAAAAAATTCTGGAGCTGGAACTTGGTGAGGTGACCTCTCAATGCACCCAGAGGCTGCCTGAATTTTCTCAGATTTTTAGGAGGAGAATTCAAATGAATTTCATCAAATTTGGCAAATCTGGTCCAAACTTGCAGCAAGTACAATTTGAAATATTTGAACTGGAGACCAGTGGATCTTCATGGATCTTAGTTGAGGGCTCTAAGGACTAGCTAGGGAAATTGGTTTGGAGGCAAAATTCAAAGTAGAAATGTTAGCTCCTTTATAAACCTCCAAGGATCAAAATAGAAGGCAGAAATTGTTTTTGATGAGAAATAAATGGAAACAAATATATGGAGAGGTTCAACTTGCTGGATTTGAAGAATAACTTGACACAAAGATGAGGAATGGCTTTTGGGAGGGGATTTCCACTAAGGTCATGGCAAGAGGGATTTTGAAAAGGGGAAAAGATCACTCCAAATGCCATAGGGCTATTTTAAAAGATTTTTCAAAAGAAATCTCCCAAGTGAAAAGCATTTGGTTTTGAGTCCACATAAGAAGGAAAAACCTCCAAGACCAAAATCAAGTCTTGGGTGAATCCAAACAAAACATTTTTCATAAAAGAAAGTTTTTGAGAGGGAGAGTTCTTTAGAAGAGAAATTTAAATAACACCCCTCAAATCAAATAAAAGTTTGAAAAAGCCAAATAAAATTTTTGGGTGTCACAACACCTACCCCCTTAGGAAAAATCTCGTCCCCGAGATTTCTGCTGATCCTCAAATAGATATGGATACTCTGCCTGGAGAAAATCTTCCCTTTCCCATGTAGCTTCATCCTCGGTGTGGTTGCTCCACTGAACCTTGAAAAACTTAGTTGTTTTCTGACGGGTCCTCCTTTTAGACTCTTCCAAAATCTTTACTGGCCGTTCTCTGTAGGTGAGATCTGGTTGCACATCAATGCTCCCATGAGATACATGCTTTTCCGGGTTGTTCACACATTTCCTCAACTGTGAGACGTGGAACACGTCGTGGACGTCTGGCAGCTCTTTGGGTAGGTCTAGCTGGTAGGCTACTGTGCCTCTTCGTGCAACTATACAGAAGGGTCCAATAAATCTCGGGGCTAGCTTCCCCTTAATTTTGAATCGTTGCAGGCCCCTCATAGGAGACACTCGTAGGTATACGTAATCACCGGGTTCAAAGCTGACCTCACGATGTTTTCGATCGTAGTAGCTCTTCTGTCGGCTTTGAGTTGTCTTGAGTCTGTCCCTGCTCTGTTTAACCTTCTCCTCGGCCTCCTTGAGCATGTCTGGGCCGAAGATACGACCGTCACCTGTTTCTGACCAATTTAGTGGGGTACGGCACCTCCGTCCGTACAATGCTTCAAAAGGTGCCATTTGTAAGCTGGCCTGGTAACTGTTGTTGTAAGCAAACTCGGCATATGGCAAACTTTCTTCCCAAGTGGACCCATAGGTGAGCACACAGGCTCTCAGCATGTCCTCTAGGATTTGGTTTACGCGTTCCGTTTGTCCATCCGTCTGAGGGTGGTACGCTGTACTGAAAGCTAGTTGCGTGCCCAGAGCTTGTTGTAAGTGATCCCAGAATTTAGAGACAAATTGAGTGCCTCGGTCGGATATTATAGTTTTTGGGGCTCCATGTAGACAAACTATACGGGAGAGATAAAGCTTGGCAAGCCTTTGAGTGGAGTAGGTCGTCTTCACGGGAATGAAATGAGCAACCTTGGTTAGCCTATCTGTGATGACCCATATGGCGTCATTTCCGCGTTGTGATCGAGGTAGTCCGACGATGAAGTCCATCCCAATTTCATCCCATTTCCACTCAGGTACCCTGTTTGGCTGTAGCAGCCCTGCTGGCTTTTGATGCTCGGCTTTTATGCGCTGACATGAATCGCAACAAGCGATGAATGCGGCTATATCCCTTTTCATACCGTGGCACCAAAATCTTTCCTGAATGTCTTTGTACATTTTGGTTCCTCCAGGGTGGATCTAGTATGGGGCGGTGTGGCTTTCGGTTAGGATTTGTTGCTTAAGTTCCTCAATGTTTGGTACGCAAAGTCTGTCCCCGTACCATAATATTCCTTCATTGTCTGTGACGAACTCTGCAGCCTTGCCTAGGCTCATTTTTTCTCTTTATACCTTCGATGCTGGGATGTCCCAGCTGAGCCTTCTTAATTTGTTCCATCAGGGTGGGTTGTATCTCCAGATTTGATACGGTGCCCTCAGAGACTAACACCATGTTGAGTCTAGCGAACTCCTGCTGAAACTTAGGTCTCAAGTTTTGTGGACTGTCGTTGCCCGGACTGGGGTTCCGACTAAGAGCATCTGCCACTACATTTGCTTTCCCTGGATGATAGTGAACACCGACATCATAGTCCTTGACCAATTCCAACCAGCGTCGTTGTCGTAGATTCAGCTCTGGTTGTGTGAAAATATATTTAAGGCTCTTATGGTCTGTATATATTTCACAATGATTCCCCAACAGAAAGTGTCTCCACTCTTTGAGTGCATGGATGACTGCTGCTAGCTCCAAGTCATGAGTAGGATAATTTTCCTCATGCTTCCGTAGTTGCCTGGAAGCATATGCGACAACTTTGCCATCTTGCATCAGTACGCATCCGAGGCCCTTCCGGGACGCGTCACAAAACACTTCAAAACTCTTGTGTATGTCTGGCACGGTCAAAACTGGTGCTGTTGTCAGTTTCTTCTTGAGTTCTTGGAAGCTTTTCTCGCATGCTTCCGTCCATACAAATTTCTTGTCTTTCTTGAGCAACTGTGTCATTGGTTTTGCCACAGTGGAGAATCCTTCAATAAACCTCCAGTAATATCCGGCCATTCCTAGGAAACTCCGTACATCGGTCACGTTGGCTGGTGGTTTCCAGTCAAGTATGGCTTTGACCTTTTCTGGGTCTACGGCCACGCCTTCTTGGGTTAATATATGGCCTAGAAAACCAACTTGTCTTAGCCAAAATTCACATTTGCTAAATTTGGCGTACAACTGATGTTTCCTTAATTCTCCCAAAACAATTCTGAGATGCTCAGCATGTTCTTCTGGTGTCCTTGAGTATACCAGAATATCATCAATGAATACCACAACAAATTTGTCCATGAACTTCATAAACACTTTGTTCATGAGGTGGACGAAATATGCGGGGGCGTTCGTCAGTCCAAAAGGCATCACTATGAACTCATATAATCCGTATCTGGAGGTGAATGTTGTCTTAGGGATATCTTCTGTCCGTACTTTTAATTGATGATATCCCGATCTTAAATCAATTTTTGAGAACACCTTGGCTTGTGCGAGCTGGTCAAACAAATCATTTATCTGTGGCATCGGATATTTGTTTTTGATGGTGACCATATTGAGAGCTCGATAGTCTATACACAGTCTCAGTGTCCCATCCTTTTTCTTGGCGAATAATACTGGCGAACCCCATGGTGAGGAGCTGGCTCGAATAAATCCTTTGTCCAGTAATTCCTTTATTTGCTTCTTCAATTCTACCAATTCTGAGGATGCCATTCTATAGGGATAATTAGATTTATGCCCCTAGTTGTGCCCCACTCGTCTGTTTTACCCCTAATTCCCAAAAGTCACCGGTTCTGTCCAAGTCACTTTGCTCCTCTTATGCTTTTGCCCTTTGACCGTTTGACTGTCAGTTTGAAAACTTCATAACTAATTCATACTAAATCAGAAAAATGCAAATAAGATACCAAAATGTTCAGAAAAACATCACCTATATGTCAGTGTCATTTGCATTCATGAAAAAAGTGTTGGAAAGTGCACATCCGAGTTTTAGCTCTTTTGATACCACCATGAATAGTAAACTCTAAAAAAATTCAAAAAAATTCAAAAAAAATATGGTGGCAAAGAACGACAAATGTTCTAAGTGCTTGCCAAGTTTCATTAGGGAACGACATTCGTGGAAGTCGTGGCAAGAAAATAATCTATTTTGGAGTGCTGATTGGTTTTTTTGCCGCGGCACCCACGAATATTATTCCCTGATGAAACTTGGCAGGCACTTAAAACATTTGTCATTCTTTGCCACCAATATTTTTCTGAATTTTTTTGAACTTTTTTAGATTTTACTATTCATGGTGGTAGCATAAGAGCTAAAACTCGGATGGGCACTTTCCAACACTTTTTTCATGAATGCAAATGACACTGACATATAGGTGATGTTTTTATGAACATTTTGGTATCTTATTTGCATTTTTCTGACTTAGTATGAATTAGTTATGAAGTTTTCAAACTGACGGTCAAACGGTCAAAGGGCAAAAGCATAAGAGGAGCAAAGTGACTTGGACAGAACCGGTGACTTTTGGGAATTAGGGGTAAAACAGACGAGTGGGACACAACTAGGGGCATAAATCTAATTATCCCCATTCTATAAGGTTTCTTATAGATGGGAGTGGTGCCAGGTGCTAGTTCAATGCTGAACTCTATCTCTCGGTCTGGTGGCATGCCTGGCAGTTCTTCAGGGAATACGTCGGGAAATTCGCACACCACTGGAACTTTTCTCAATTCTGATATGTCCACTTTATTCAGCTTTAGTTGTCGTGACCGTGGTCTCTCTTGAGCTGTAACCTTTATTGTCTTGCCGTGATGATGAGTGAGAATCACAGTCCGATTGAAACAATTAATAAATCCCTTGTTGGTGGTCAACCAGTCCATCCCTAGGATGACATCCAGTCCTTTATTTTCCAACACGATGAGATTAGCCTGAAACTTTAGTCCTTCGAACTCAATGATCACTCCTTGGCAGTAACTCTGAGCGATCTGCTTATTTCCGGGGGACTTGATGATCATAGATTTTTCCAAGGGAAATATCAGAAAACCATGTTGCAAAACGAAACTCTTCGAAATGAACGAGTGAGAAGCTCCAGAATCAAACAAAACTGTGGCAGGTACTGTGTTGACAGGGAACGTACCGAGTACGATGTCTGGGGCATTCTGGGCTTCTTCCCTGGTCACATGGTTCAGGTGACCCTTCCTGTGATTGTTGCTGGGATTGAAATTGTTGCGCTTGGGGGCTGGATTGTTCCCACCATTGTTCGGCTTGGGGGCCGAGTTCCTTGGTTTTGGGCACTGTTTGGCATAGTGCCCTTCTTCACCACAAGCATAGCAAGTGACCCCTGGACGGTACGTAAAGTCCTTGTCCCTTGAATGAAACTGTCTGGTTGGCCTTATAGCAGTCGTCGTGGATTTTCTCGCTTCATTCCTCGGAACCTCAGTCTTGCTTCGATTGTTGCGAGCAAGAGTCGTCTTGTCCCTTTTCCGCTTACGGATATCCTCCAGACTGCGGCGCTCATTCTCCAAGGTAATGGCCTTGTCAACCAGAGTTTTGAAATCTGGGAAAGTGTGTACGACCAGTTGGCATCTTAATGCTGGCGCCAGGCCGTCCAGAAATTTTTCCATCCTTTTGTTCTCAGTCATATGTTCATCGTAGGCATAACGAGATAGCTGGGTAAACTGACCATTGTATTCTGTCACTGACATGCCTCTTTGCTTGAGGTCATCAAATTCTCTTTTCCTGATTTTTATGATGCTCCTGGGGATGTGTGCCCCACGAAAGCCTTCCTTAAACTCTTCCCAGGTGATGTTGTGTTCACTGGGATGCATGTGTAGGAAGTTTTCCCACCATGCTGCAGCTGCTCCAGTAAGGTAGTGGGGTGCATAAAGCACCTTCTCCTGATCTGAACACTGAGCAATAATCAGCTTTCTTTTTTGATGTCTCGAAGCCAATCATCGGCTTCAAGCGGCCTATCAGTGTGAGCAAACGTTGAAGGGCGCGTCTTCTGCAGTTTAGACAACTTGGAGTGCGGTTGATATGGCTCACGGTGGTTTCCCATATTGATGACGTGATTCATCATCTCTTGGTGCTGTTGCTGGCTTTGTTCGAAAAGGCGGCATACTTGAGATAAGGCTGCCTTGTTGTCCTGTTGACTAGACTGTCCCTGAGTGAAGTTGTTGCTGGTCTGTGTTCCATAAACTTCTTCGGTTGGATTTGGCATGGAACGGGTCCAAGGACGAGACATTTTTCACTCTGGGGTATTATTTTGCAAAAATCATGAGAAGAACTGTGTGGCACAAGGAAAATCTTGCAAAGACAAAAAATTTAAAAGACCTCAAGATTTTCCGAGAAAATGATTGACTGCGCACGGAGAAGGACTGCTTAGCGCATATCTTACACGCGATACGCAAACATACGATACATCACTCAGGATGTGCGTACACATTCCTGACATGTTATTTAGGCTAGCACACCCCTCCGGAATGCAGCACACACAACTACTACAAACTTAAGCACATAAAACATAACATACATGCAGACACAACGCGCGGCTACTCGGCGCACTCAGTTGGAGATGGTGAAGATGTCCTTCCCCTTGCCAAGGGTAAGACCCAGCGGTGCAGGAGACTCAACCTCCACCTCCTCCCTAGTAGGCTCCAGGCGCGTAGCACTGCGCTGAGGTGATGGCGCGGGTGCGACAGGCCGTGCAGCTCTGACTGGAGTAGGAGCGATGACTCGGTCGAACTCCTCAGTGGTAGGCAGACGGCGAGCAGTGGCCAAAATGGCCGGTGAATAAGATGCTGAGGACGAGACAAAAGTCAGTGGCGGTGCCATGTGGAGAAGCTCCTTCCTGCTGGCAGGACCGCCCCGAACTAAGTCCATGCGGGCATCCACAAGATCGTCCACGAGGTTGTCTAAAGATTCCTCCAGAGCTTTGAGGTACTCGACAAGCATCTCGATAGCTTCATCCCGCTCTCCCCTATGGCAGGCGAATGCATAGTGACAAGTATATGGCACATGGCATGGGAGGTAGCGGTAGCGACGAGTCTTCATCATAGGAAGGATATCCCGAAGGCGAGCTATCGCCTCATGGACGGCCATCTGCATGGCATGCCTCTCCGTAGGCATGGCCCTTCCCACAAAACGGAAGTGGCGTGACGCAGAACGTCCTCCCTTGAATTGCACCACGGCTTGGTGCATAGACACGTCGTCGCTGAGCTTGTGCTGGTAAAGCGCGAACTCCGGACGAGTCGCTGGCCCGATCGCGAGCTTGGTGATGGAGACGAGGAGTTTGACAAACCCCTCAGGCACGTTAGTGAACACCCGAGTCTCGCAGTCGTTGCCAGCCATCTACAAAAGTAGGCAAAAATTCTGAGTAGTCAAATCATAAATTTATGATGACCAACAGAAAATAGCAACATTTGCAAAATGCTGAAAAAGCACCAAAGACGCTAATAACCGATTAGCGATCGCACCTAGTGGCTTCCTGCAGTCAGCCTGGCTCTGATACCAAGCTTGTCACGACCGGCTTTTCAATAAAAATATTTATTGAGAAACCGATCCCTTTTACGGACCAGTAGAGAAGAATTCCTCCTCACTGGTAGACAAATTCTTGATCACAGAAGAAAAAACCAGGAGTACTAAATATAATACAAGGTTGACCGGAGACTGCTCAACAATTTATTACAAGCACGCCGATAAGACATAACGGCGGAATGGGTGGCATAACTACTGACTCACAATAAAAGCGGTGGTGGATATGTCACAGGGAAGTGGGTGACATGACTCCTGAATCTAACAACCCTTCGAGCATCGGAGAGAGGCTCGAGGATACTTATTGTGGGTGGCGGAAGCGTATATAATACAAGTGACCAATATCCAGGATCGCACGGGACTGACTGGGATTCCTCTAGGCGTCGGACTCACTATCGAACTCTTCATCCATGAGATCGCCTTCGTCAACATCTGGCCAAATCAACAAGCCAGGTGAGTACTATGAAAGTACTCGCAAGACAGTTCGGACATAAGATATAATAAATGTAAACATGATGCATATGAACAGATTAATAATGCGCACTCAGATAATAATATAACTGTGCATGGGAAATATAAAAGGGAAGTCGGGCGGTAGTCCTCCCGAAATCCCAAAGTAATACTGAGGGCCAATCGAGTGTCTGAAAGACTCCTCGGAAGGGTAAAAATGAAATAACAATGCCGCAGTCGGGCGTCAAGGCGACACCACATAAAGGGCTTATAATGGAAAATAAACAACGGTGCGTGCCACAGTCGGACGTCTGAGCGACATCACATAAAGGGCTTATATCAAAAGTAAATAACGGACATGCCACAGTCGGACGTTTGAGCGACATCACATAAAGGGCTTATATTGAAAGTAAATGACAAGAGTGCCACAGTCGGACGTCTGAGCGACATCACATAAAGGGCTTATATTGAAAGTAAAAGACAAGAGTGCCACAGTCGGACGTCTGAGCGACATCACATAAAGGGCTTATATCAAAAGTAAATAACAGGAGTGCCACAGTCGGACGTCTGAGCGACATCACATAAAGGGCTTTTATTTCACAACTTAATAATTCAGTAGCTCAAGAATTTAATTCATTTCACGGGAATAATCAAGTACGAGATAAAATAAAGGTTGGTCTATCCACATGAATAACAATTCAAACGGGTATACCACTCGAACTTGTTCACCGGGGATTTACCATGGAGACTGACATAGGGACTGGCATAGATATGGATAAGTTGGCCACGGTCCTTGATCATGGACACGATGACTCGGAAAGATTTGACTCTGCAGAGTTTGTACTTTAACCACAGCCAACGGATTTCAGTAGTCACAAGGACTAGTTCCGTTTACGGTGTTTTAGGAGAAACACATCTAACCAGTAAACACCCATTCAACATTCCGATGCCAGGAATCACCCTCGGCAACGTTCAAGAAAAACCTTGAGACGGCTACAACCTCGCGTAGCATGGGATCAAATTTATATACGCGCGCTCTAAGGGGTGCCCCCCTCTCGGTCCCAACCGGAAACACCCATGCCCCCTGACCGGATGACTGGCTTTAATCCAGGGCCATGGAACCCTCATCCCGGCCCCTCTATTTGGTGTGTACAAGGAAAGAGGTTAACAACTTACTAAACCGTATTCTTTGCAGAAAACATGTGGCGGCACGACAGGAAGGGACGGTAACGTGACTCAGTCCACGTTAACGTCGGAGTTTAACGGATGACGTAAGGCTGGCATGCTACAACAATACCACCTCACTACCTTTCATGTCACCACATGATCAGGTCATCTCTCATCAAAGATCACGGTAACTTCGGAACACACGGATAGTTGCCTTGCATGCAACGAGATACTCACCGATGCTCATATGCCACGCACAACCATTCAAGCAAACATGCAAAACACCTATCATATCAAAGGTTCAAACATGCTTGCCTGGTTCGGAGAAGTCGGAGTCTAGCTCGGCGAAGTTCGCGGCTCCGTCACCTCCTCCGCAACCTACGGTATAGCGAAAACGTACACTAACGTAAAAATCATCGCGTGCGTAAAAATTGTTCCAAAAATATTCCAAATAAATACTAGACAAAACTAGACAAAATTATAAGACTGACAGAAAAAGAATCAATCAAAAATCATCTTTTATTAAAAAGATATAAGGGTTTTAGTCCAGGGACTAATCTGTGATGAAACAGAAAAGATCCAGGGACTTAACTGAGAAAACAGAAAACGGTTCGGAAAGAAATGCGCCAGCCCAAAGGGAAAGCGCATTTGCCCGAAGACGCCAACAGAAAACGGTTCGAGGGGGAGAAAGAAGAGAGGCTGACGGGGGGGTCCACACGTCAGGTTTAAAAACTTCGCCGGCGCCCGAAGGCTGCGGTGGTCGCCGGCGTTGAACCACGGCGAGGCAGGGAGATCGGAGGGTACCAAGAGGTTCAGGTGGTTCTTCCGCGTCGGTGGGTGGTGGACTTGGCCGTCGGAGAGCACCACGTCGACGGCGACACTCTCTCCGGCGGACGGTGGTTCGGGCGATGGTGGAGAACTCCGGTGGGTGCTGCAAACTCCAAATTGAAGCGCGGGTCAGCAGAGTGGATGCACTAGGAAGCTACTGGCAAGTGCTGAGGGGTAGGGGTGCACGCACGGGAGCGAATCGAGCTGGGCCCCGTGGCGGGTCGAGGCGGCCGGAGTTGGGGAAGAAGGCTCCCTCGTGGCTCTACCAGTGGCTTGGCGTGGTATTGGTGGTGTGTAGAGGTGGTGTGGATTCGAGCTCGAGCTCGGGGCCTCTATTTATAGGCGATCCGAGGGGGTGGCCGTGAACGGGATATCTCCGGCGAGCGATTACGGCGAGGCAGGGGTTGGGTAGGGAGTTTAAGTGGCTAGGCAACATCAGGGAGGTTCACTGGTGTCGTTCCCCCGCTAAACCTCGGTCGGGCTTGGCGTAATGTGCCGATCCTCGACGGGGCGGCCGTACGGGCACGGCGGCGGCAGAGAGCGCGCTCCGCGCCTAGCAGTTCACGACGAAGGATGGCAGCGCGCACGGGGGAGTGGATGGCCACGCGGCGGCCTCGGGTGGCTTGGGCGGCGCTGGGCAGCGCCGTCCACGCTGCGCCTCCCTCTGGCAGCCGCAAAGCCGCTGCTGCCGTCGCTCACGGGTGGCGCACCTCCTCCTGCTCGTCGCCGACGCCCGCAAACCTCCAGGCGATCGTGCGGCGCAGGGATAAGAAGGAGGGAACAGGGAGCAAGGCGCCACCACGGTACTGGCGAGCTCGACATCGGGCTCTGAAGAAAACGACAGCAGTTTACTGAAACTGTTTACTACACTTCTGAACCTGACAGAAACAGTGCCCCTCAAGTGCTCGACGAAATGATTTGGCATGAAGAAAAAAATTTCTAGAGCTGCAACTTGGTGAGGTGACCTCTCAATGCACCCACAGGCTGCCTGAATTTTCTCAGATTTTTAGGAGGAGAATTCAAATGAATTTCATCAAATTTGGCAAATCTGGTCCAAACTTGCAGCAAGTACAATTTGAAATATTTGAACTGGAGACCAGTGGATCTTCATGGATCTTGGTTGAGGGCTCTAAGGACTAGCTAGGGAAATTGGTTTGGAGGCAAAATTCAAAGTAGAAATGGTAGCTCCTTTATAAACCTCCAAGGATCAAAATAGAAGGCAGAAATTGTTTTTGATGAGAAATAAATGGAAACAAATATATGGAGAGGTTCAACTTGCTGGATTTGAAGAATAACTTGACACAAAGATGAGGAATGGCTTTTGGGAGGGGATTTCCACTAAGGTCATGGCAAGAGGGATTTTGAAAAGGGGAAAAGATCACTCCAAATGCCATAGGGCTATTTTAAAAGATTTTTCAAAAGAAATCTCCCAAGTGAAAAGCATTTGGTTTTGAGTCCACATAAGAAGGAAAAACCTCCAAGACCAAAATCAAGTCTTGGGTGAATCCAAACAAAACATTTTTCATAAAAGAAAGTTTTTGAGAGGGAGAGTTCTTTAGAAGAGAAATTTAAATAACACCCCTCAAATCAAATAAAAGTTTGAAAAAGCCAAATAAAACTTTTGGGTGTCACATTGGGGATGGTCAAAATAGATAGGACAAATGGGGACGGTTTGGAGTGGCCAGTTGGGCCGGTATTTTCAGTCCAAACTGTCGCCGGGACATATCATGGAGTTTTGGAGTCCCTTTGAAGATGCTCTTACCTAGTTCTTTCTTTATCTTAAAAAAGTCCTGGTTATTTATTTTTTTGAACCAATTAGCTTTTTTAGGGGATTTTAGAACTAACTAGTTCGTTTTTTAGGGGTATGGGTTTTCTTTTTTTTAGCAATCTCACAAAGCTTTATTATATCATCGCAATGTTTATAGGGATGAAAAGAAGATCATCGGGCTAACCAAAGGGCATCTCCAACGATGACCCTCATATGTCCGGACCGCACTGTCCGAACAGCGAAAGCCATCCAACGTGGGCCTGTATCGGTCCGCGCCATGGTCCGGGCGCAATTTATTTCGCAAACCGGAGACAAATGGGGGGGCGGCTTTGCGGGAGTCCAAACCGGTCCCACTCCCACTTCTGACACCCCTGGCCCACCAAAACCCCTCCTCCCTCGCCCACGTGTGTTCCCTCCCGGCGCCAGCTGCCGGCATTCATGTCACTGTAGAGTGTGCC
>NC_057814.1:517284606-517296483 GCF_018294505.1 Triticum aestivum
ACGCGTCTTCGGTGTTCGCGATTGTTCAATGCTGGAGACGCGTGACTTAATGGGACAGGACGAATATCTACCACGCCCATTCAATGTCGTTGTCTGTCTGTATGCCACCATTAAGCAGGCTCGCCGGCCGAGAAACCCCCTCTGACGCCGTGCATTGACGCACCCGGATGCCTCGCCTCACCAGAATCAGTTATTTAAAGGCGGCCACACCCGGCTCTCCACACCACAACACAAGCCCTCCCTCCCCATCCTCCTCCCTTACACGGCATCTGCCATGACCGCAAGCAGCGGAGCTCTATGGGAGAGCCTTTCCATGAAGATAAAGCACGCCGTGGCCGCCCTTGCTGCCGCCTGGCAGAGCCGCCATGCCAGGAGGATCGAGGCCGGCTTGTGGGGCAGCTTGTCTGAGGTCCCCGACAACAAGGATGACACCACGATGGAGACGGGCTCCGACGACACCACCCCGGCTCCCACACCTCTTGTGCACGCCGGCTTCACCATGGAGCAGGCGCGGGCACACTACAACGCCGCCATGGTGGAGGTGCAGCCTGCACCGGCGCCTTTGTCGGCGTTCCAGTAGGCGCAGGAGGAAAAACGGTACAACATGTTCCTCCTGGAGGTACTGGCTGGCGGAGGGCCAGATCTATGGCGAGCGGGCGAGCGAGGAGGCTGTGGAGGCCATGGTCGCGACGAACCCCAACTTCGTCGCGAAGCAACATGCCATCTACGATGTCATCCGTGCTCAAGCCGCCGCTCGCCAGGAAGCGGCCGCCGCGGAGGCGCAATTTCAGGCGATCGCAGACGAGAACAACGCCAATTGTGCCTCCTACGTGCCGCCAATGAACCATCAGGCGGACGGTGGAACGACGACAGCGCCGGCGCCACCATTTCCATCATGGACCTCACGTCCACCGGCGACGGACATGTCGCGGACTCCTCCAAGGATGAGTAGGCCACGGGAGGCGGCAGGGCCTTCTGTCCCATGTGGGCCGGTCCGTCTCCCGTGTTCTACTCTTCCTCGCTAGAGACCGCACCTTCACTTCATCGGTCTTATCGTTGTTGCTCATGGAGACGGCGGATGGAGGACGACACGGGCTTGGACGCCGGGCGCCACTGTCGTAGGATACGTTTAGGGTCGGGTCATTTTTTTGTTCTAAATGTTCGAATTGTAATGAAAATCCACCGTGTTTGTATGAAATCCTTTATGTTTATGAAGTCCGGCCTTATTTGCACAAATTTCATCTGGTTTGTTGAAAAAGAGTTTGGAATGTATGCGGCTACAGTTGGATAGCGGCCTCCCGCATCCGTGTCCGCGGACTGTAACCCCCCCCCCCCCTCCGCCCCCCTTGTCTACGGACAGATGCGGAAGGAAATTTGCGGGTTACCATTGGAGATGCCCTAACCAAGTATTACGGTTAGCCCCTAAAGATAAAGCATGTTTTGCAAGATTGTGTCCCCCCATCTTTGGAGAATAATCTGAAGAATTATTATTTTTGAAGGGCCTAGATGAGAGAAAAATTAGTGTTTTGGCTCCCCCCTAGATCTTTGTCATTTACCTTGTCTACCTCCGACACTGGCTACGACCAACAGACCGTGGTGGGGGGAGAGGTATTTTTTGCTGGAACCATGCGTCAGTTTTGCTTCAACTGGCAACTTTTTTGCTGGAACCACCAATGGGACCAGCACGACGGGGCAGCTGCATCATCGGGTTTTGTTGAGTTAATTGCACAGAAGTACCACAATTGGGGCATCACATGCAGATTGGTACCATGATTGCTAATTTTTGCGTGTCAGTACCAACATTGCTCCTGGTTTTGCAAATAGGTCTAAATTGCGTATAAACACGTATTGACGGTGTATCTGACCGGCGGGGCCCGCCCGTCAGGTGCCGACATGGCATGTTTTTTGCAAAAAAAACCCTTACGTTGTATGTAATCACAAAAATGCCCGATTTTTTTGCGGGAAAAAGGCTTCATGAGAGGCTTTCTTTTTTGTTCGCAATTTCCATCACTGAATCTGGGCTGGTTTGAAATTTTCCGCCACTGGAACAAATAATAAAAGAACAGAAAAATAAGGAGCGATGGGAATCGATCCTGCAGCCTGCAATGCACAGGCGGCCCTCGCTAACCAAGACGCCACAGCGCAGTTCGCGTTCGAATACAGGCGTTCCCTTTCTTATACGATTGCTGAAGCGCTGGGCCGGCCCACCGAAGCCTGCATTTTTTTTCGTTTCGCACTTAACTGGCGCGCGTGTTCGAGGTAATGCCCACCGAAGTGAAAAATATTACAGGTACATTCATCACTCCAACTACAAAATTAACATGTCATTCTTACATGATGTTAGAAAATATACATATGCGCCTACACATAAACAATAAGAACTACTAAATTTGTATTTCAGGAATAAATTGAAAATAGAAACATGATAAAACTATCAAAAAAATTATACAAGATATAAATTGAATGTGACTCATCATAAAAGGTACATTTATTATGGCATGCCCGACAAGCAGGTAAATGATAAATGTATAAGAAATATATTCAATGAGAAAAACATACATACCTAAGACAAAACTATATTTACAAAAATACTTATATTTATAAACATCATCACATTTGGTTCCAATTTTTGTTTACACAAATTAAATAAGATGTTTTCAGTATTAAACATTCTAAAGTTCTAGCCCGGGCATCGAGCGGGCCACGTTGCTAGTTTCAAAAAAAGTTCATCGATTCAAAAAATGTTCACGCGTTCAAGAAATGTTCACCAAAAATAAAAACATGTTCATGAGTTCCGAAAATTGTTACCAAATCTCAAATGATGATATTTTAATTCCAAAAATGTTCATGGTTTCAGAAAATGTTCACTAATTTTAAAAAAGGACCATGATTTCAAATAATGTTTATTATTATGATTTTTTTCATTATTCAGAAAATGTGCATGAATTTGAAAGATGTTTCCATAAATGGAAAAGAAAGAAGATAAAGAAAAAGAAATAATGAAAGGAAAAAATTGAAACAAAGACAAACATAAAATAAGAGAAGAAAAAACTAAAATGAAAAGGTAAAAAATTAAAAGGAAAAGAAAAAGAGAAAGAGAAAATAGAAATGAAAAGGGAAAAAGTTAAAAGAAAGAGAAACCAGAAGAGAAGAAAACCGGTTCAGGAAAGATTGTAGAATCTACCAAAAACTGGTGGATACAGGCTCACGGGGAGGATATGTGCTGCGTATCCATGAAGAACTAAAGAATAAGAAATGCGCGCCAGTTAAGTGCGAAACGAAAAAAAAATGCAGGCCTCGGTGGGCCGGCCCAGCGCTTCAGTCTCCGCTGTGGCGTCGTGGTTAGCTCCTGCTGCCGGTGGACTGCAGGTCGCCGGATCGATCCCTGCAAGCGCCTGATTTTTCTTTTCCTTTCTTTATTTGTTTTAGTGGCGGAAAATTTCAAACCAGTCCAAATTCGGTGGTGGAAATTGCGACCCAAAAAAAAAGCCTCTCATGGAGCCTTTTTCCCGCAAAAATTTTGGGCATTTGTGTGATTACATACAACGTAAGGGGGTTTTCTGCAAAAAAAACATGCCACGTCAGCACCTGACGGGCGGGCCCTGCTAGTCAGATACACCGTCAACGTAAGCGCCTGATTTTTCTTTTCCTTTCTTTATTTGTTTTAGTGGCGGAAAATTTCAAACCAGTCCAAATTCGGTGGTGGAAATTGCGACCCAAAAAAAAGCCTCTCATGGAGCCTTTTTCCCGCAAAAATTTTGGGCATTTGTGTGATTACATACAACGTAAGGGGGTTTTCTGCAAAAAAACATGCCACGTCAGCACCTGACGGGCGGGCCCTGCTAGTCAGATACACCGTCAATACGTGTTTATACGCAGTTTAGACCTATTTGCAAAAAAAACCTGGAGCAATGTTGGTACTGACACGTAAAAATTAGCAATTATGGTACCAATCTGCATGTGATGCCTCAATTGTGGTACTTCTGTGCAATTAACTCGGTTTTGTTGGAACCGCCAATGCGGATAGCTACATCCGGCATATTTTTTGCTCAACCATCGATTCGAACAGAACATCACGAGATGTTGCGACCACCTGAAGGCCACGGGGCAGACACAATCGGCGATGATGGGGACCGCCCAGTGGCTGCGTTTGCTTGAACCGGTGGGCCTTGAGCGAATCAGTCGAGCGAGATTCCGGGGCCTTGCCCTTGGTTGCCACGGTGCCGGCCGCGCGAGAGGCACGACGGTCCCGGCCGAGGCGGCATATCGCGCGGCCGCCGTGTCTCTTACTTACTAGCAGTAGTACTAGTACTAGCCATACCCGCGCGGCGGCACGCCGCGCCCTGTTGATATGGTACATGTGTATACGCTTTTGTTGGCTCATGTGATAAAAAGTAACAGCTCCATATGTGTAAGTTTGTAGTTATAATCTGTACAGTACAAGAAAGCAAGCTATGGACAAGAACAATTTGGAAATGATACATTTATTATCACCATGAGTGCTACGCCTTTCAAGATGGAAATTATAAAAGTGGAGCCGGGGAGAACCCCTTTGATTCAAAAAAAAGATGGAAATTATAGATCCGACATTCTAGTAATACTAAGATGAAATGATTTTTAACAACTTTTTTACACCTGAAAACTTAAAAATGAACAGAAAATACGCATGGAATGATTACCTACAATCACACTCTTTCAATGAGAGAAAAAAAATCAAATTGCTCTACTCCCTTGCTCAGTGACCATGGCTAAACCTATCAATCCATTTGGACCATAATCAATTTGTGAGAATATTTTTTAGGGAAAGTCTTTGCAAACACAAAAAATCAAATCACTTCTCAATGAAATTAGGAAGTGACAAACGGCAAAGAAGACATAGTGGTCCTCCAATGCATGAGCTAGTAAATTGATACTACATAATAAAATTATTGGTATCAACACAACGCAACATCAACCATTCACTAATGTTTGGAAATTTTCATAAGCTTCGTCACCACATCAAAATCGGAGCTGCACTACAATTTTACAAACAGACAAAAAAACAAATAGAAAACATATTTACAGAATTCTAGATCTGATTTTCTCCATTCGAAATGCAGGCCGAATATCAATCAAGTTCATTAGATACATAGCATGACAATCAGAGCTCTAATTTACACCGTGTACATTTCTAGTTGTTGGTCTGATCTAAATGCAGATTTACAATTAGAGTGCAAGATTCTACTACCATTTTTTGTTGTTCGGCATTTCAGTACCTCATCTAGTGACAGCGTGCCAAGTTAGCAGCACCAATGAGTTAAAAGAAATAAATATGGTCAGCAACATAGATAGTTACGAAAAGGGAAATAATTGGCAGCATGAATAATGGAGCTAGTTCGCAAATAAAATGAATAATGGAGCTAATAATGGAATGTACCCTCATAACTAACCACTTATACATCTATCTTATCCGAGTGTCCCTTTACAGAATATCTTGTAATGTGATAGCTGCATTCTTCCCTCTAGAACCACAATAATTAGGTTGTTCAGATTGAATGCGGAAAATTCTTCACCTTGTTTTTACTAAGTTGGTTTACCTCCCTATGGAATATGAGAGAATCTTTCCAGATATGAGACATCCTCTCAAACATTAGACATAAACAATACATAGCGAGCACAATTAGCATTATTGTATATCCAAAAAATATCCATTTTTATTGTTTCTCGAAAGATAGTAAGATGATTTCAAGACAAATGATGCTAGTGATGTATAGAGACCAGAAAAGTATGAGTTAAAATAACTGAGACACCGCACATGCTACAATGAATTGCTCTGTTGGCGCCTCCTCCACATCCACAATGGCCATATAGGAAATGACCGAAGTGGTGCGATGCAGTGGTTTCTGCGCCCAACCACGACTGGAGCTCCAGCAAGCGACGACAAAGGCGTGGTGGGGAAGGGGAGATTTTGCACCAAAAAAGCGTGGGGATGGGGAGATAGCAAGCTTCGCAGTGGAGCTGACCGAATGCTGGGTGGAGGGGGGAGGAGAGGCATCTTATGGAAGCATATAGCGGCAAGGCAGTGATGAACCGTACACGTAACTCGATGGAGTTCTCCAAAAAGAGGGAGATACTCAAGAGATTTCGGGATGGCTCAGCGGTAAACACAGGAAAACACCAGCACAACACTCATATAACAGGAAAAAAGAGAGTACCAGAACGTGACATATCAATGGTAATACCCGCGCATCAAACACAGTAGTGGTTCATGCAAAGTGGCCGGAGGACAGTCCCTAAAAAATACGCATGCAAGAGTGCATGCACGTAGTCACATCACAACTAATCCCATGCTGAAGACCGCTTCGCTCCAAAAACTGTGCCGGTGCATGCCAACTGTGGAAGCGAATCACAGACCAGCCAATCCATGCACCATTGCAGTGCAGCACATCATCTCTGACTCTCAATTAATCAGGAACTAAACATTTTCTCCCTGCACCTCACAAAAAAAAAATTCTCCCTGTGCATGATGATCTCGGTGGGCTGAGTACGGCAACATGAAAGGACGGATAAGTGGAAGCGGCTCGGGCATGCATGTCCGTCATGGTCGCCTCGGAGTCGGGTCAGGCGGAGGAGCAGGTTTGCCAGACCGTCGTCGATGGACTGTCGGAGAGCTGAGGGGGGACGTGCATGAGAGAGGTAAAGGGAGAAGACATCGCCTCGATTTGGCTGCTGTAGAGCACTCACACAAACCTGCACCCGCACCCGCCATGCATCAAGCACGCGCACACACATACACCTAGCGTTTCACAACAGAGCCAAGAGAGCGAGCAGGATGCAGCCGTCCTGTGCTCAGCATCCTGCTGTTGACGCTCGCAATGTAAATACTTCTTGCTCAATATTGGGGCTGTTAAATATCCGGTTACTATTAGTACAACTTATGATAATCGGTGGACAATTGGTAATGGCGAGCAGGAACACGACAGGCGACACTAACCATGAAACGAACAATTGCAGCTACACCGTGTGACCGGGCATCCTCACAAACGCGGCCGCCGCGCAGCAGCCCACCACCGGTTTCGTGCTCTCCCCGGGCCAGTCGCGCACCATGGTTGTCATGAATGGCTGGTCTGGCCGCATATGGGGACGTGCCACCGACGATTACGGCTCTGGCGCCGTTGAGTGCTCTGGCTGCGGCACCGCACCACCGGCCACACTGGCCGATTAATTCTCACTTCCGGCAGGGCCGACGACTTCTACAATGTGAGCCTCGTGGTCGGCTACAACATGCCGATGGTGGTCGCGCCGCCGAACGCAAACTGCGAGCAAACGAGCTACCCCGCCGACCTGAACGGGCCATGCCCGCCGGAGCTCCGAGTCGTCGTGGCCCACGTGAAGGTGGCATACTTGGACCTGGAGCGCACGCGAAACGTTTGCGGTGGAGGCGTACTGTTGCAGCAGCGCCCACGACACGCCGGCGACGTGCGCTCCCACCGCCCCCTGTGGCTCTTCAAGGCCACGTGCCCGCGCGACTATAGCTATGCCTGTGAGGATGGGAGCGTATACAATGGCGTCCTCGTCCTCTCGCAATAATCGCTACTCTACTTCTATCGCTCCTTCTCTTCTCTGTTGCACTTCTACCGCAGCCACATCGCAGATGCTCGCATCCTCTACCACGACAACCGAATTATTGGTTTCCCATCATCAAGGCACACGATCCCTGCGCGCTAGCACCAGGCCGGCGTTGACCGTCCCCTATGCCTATGCGGCCGGCTAGGTCATGGCGCGCTCCACGCACGCCGAACGACCCGACGTGCAGGACAGCGCTGCTGTCCAGCTTCTGCGCCGACGTGCTCTTCAGCATGCTCACCCGGCCACCGGCGAGACAAATGGGGGGTGGATGGTTCTCAGCCAATTTTCAGTCTCGGAAAAAGCCACAGAAGAAGCACCTAGGCCTTACGATACGGCGGGCGATGGCGGCGTTCCATGTCGTTACCTTGATGAAGGCATCGTCATGTGACTACCGTCGACCCACTCGTACTGCTCCGGGGGAAACCCTAGGATCTAGTGTTCCAGACCGGATGGTGGCGGCACTGCGGTGTCGTTTCTCTCTTGGGAGCATCGTTTGTGGAGCAGTGCTGGAAGTCAGAGGCAGGAGGCGGAGCGGCTTCGTCTTGCACGGAGCTTCGGTGGAGATGTCAAGTCATGCCTGATCGACAGGTGCTACGCTTGGTCATGCCTGGTCGGCAGGTGCTACGCACGACAGATCCTCCAAGGACTTCAAGCTGTGTTGGCTGGTGGTACTTGGCAGCATGGCGCTGAGGTGTATCAGTGGCGACCGCGACGTGTTCAGCTGTTTGCGCGCAGGGAGGAGGTGTCGTTGGGCGCCGTGGTGGCGTCGACGATAGCTGGACCGAGCAAGGTTGATGCATCAGTACAGTTCTGAAGATGGAGCGGTGGCAGTTGGCGGCGGCGGCCTCTGAGAGCACGCCGGACCAGTGTGTGTCCCATACCCGGCAAGTGGCTAGGTTGGGGTCTCGGGTCTTAGATGTTAGGCTTGGCTGCGATGTCTATTTGGTATTAGGCCCAGGCTATCTGCGCCCCTTCATCAACTGAATAGGTGTAGCGACAGTTTGTTGCTTGGACGGCGGCTTTAGCCTTACTGTTGTATGGCTTTGTAAGGTCTTGTGAGAATAATTAATAAAATGGCCGTATGCATCGCCCAGATGCAGAGGCCGGGGTCATCCTCCTTTTCTAAAAAAAAACCTAGGCGTTACGATTTTAGCATGGCGATGAATCAACCAGAACCATCGACAGAAGCAACAATCCAGAAAACATGGTCAAAGCGGCACCGTCAAAAAAAAGGCTAGGCATCTCGTACGTGGATTCGGCGGAAACAAACACGCGTGCAGAGGCAAACACACATCAACCCACACGTGCCTTGCAAGTCAACGACGGCCCACATACAACATGAATGGCTAAACCCACACGCGAGAAACCCAATCACGTTAAGAAAATTTACATGAGAGACTTACGGCCACACAAACTTTTCTACACAACTACATCCCAAAATAATACACGTGTCCACGATGCATACGCCCAGAAGTTGCTATCAACCAAGTGGTAAACTGTGAGAACGTAAACTTCGTTAGATATAGTGTTCTGGGTACTATGAAGAAAAAATTACTAGTAGTACTACTCTCTCAGCTTAAAATAAGTGTTTTAACTTTTTACTGGCAGCCCAAGCGAATGGCTCGGCAGCTGGGTAGCCGTGTGTGTATTTGGTCGATCACATCACATGAGCGAGCGATCTGGGAGAACGGGGAACTGGTGGCGCCTGTCCCGTACAGGCTCTACACCGCGCAGCACATCGAGCCCGATCGATCTCATGTCGCCTCTCCGCAGGACATCACCCCGTATCCATGCAGAGCTCCACTTCAGTGAGCTGTCATTGATCCAAGGCTCGGAGAGGTAGCTGGAGACACCGTATATATAATCCCAACTAAAGTTCTCTTCTTCTTCTTTTTTTTCTTCTTTTTTGGAGGATAACCCAACTAAAGTACTCGATCCAAGAAGATCTCGTGATTATTGGTTCATGCATGTAGAGATCGACCTACTGCCTGCTAGCTGCTTCTAGTTCATCCGGCACCTCTATATAACCACCCTGAACCTCACATACGAATGCCATCCAATTGAAGCTACTCTTCTGAATTATACCACTCGCTCACAGAACGTTGGCACTGTCTTTCCTCCTGCTGTCCTGCACGATGGCGGCGGCTCAGGTTTTTAGTAGCTACCTGCATCTTCTTGATCAGTCTCTGATATTGTGTTGCATATGTACTAATCAATGAACATACAACTAATGGTGCCATGCATATATACATGAGCTGTTGGACTTAGTACGTGGTAGATTGTTGGTTTGATGTCGGATGTTAGTCACTTTGATGTCTCACTTTTCGATCGAATGTTCAGCAGGTCATGGCAGCACCCGTTCATGACAATAACAATTGCTCAAAGGAGGAGAAGAACCGTGACATCACCCAAGACATGCCCTTCACCGAGGCGGAGGAACAAGCACCTGATGCAAAGGTGCGTGACAACGGCGACTCCATGGACGAGGAGGTCACGATCGCGGTTGATACGGATGAGGGGCGAGGCTTAGCACAGGAAGTCGAAGCCAAGCTCGCCGTCGAGCCTGCAGAAGGTGGATTAAAGGAAACCAAGGAAGGAAGACCCCGCCCGGCAAAGAAGACTGAGAAGGCGGCCGCCAAGGGGGCGGTCGTCCCCGTCGACGACCACACTGCTGATGAGGCTGCTGAGCCGAAAGGGGCAAAGAAGGCCGAGAAAGCGGCGGCCAAGTGGGCTGTAGTCCCCGTCGACGACGACACTGAAGATGAGGCCGCTGCGCCGGCGGATCAGGCACCGGGGCCAGCGCCTATTGCTCATGAGGAGGCGGCGGAGGCGGCCTGCGAGGAAGCGATCAAAGGTGGCACGAAATGTGAGAAAGCTCACGAGGAATAGGGGATGTGTTGTGGTGGTTTGCTTTGCCGGATTCAATAACGTAGCGATAAGGTAGTGAATTCGGTCGGGTTTAAGGTTGTAATCGAAGCAGTCAGGTGGCGTTGATCACTTGGTATCGTGCAGGGTATTGCCTACAATAAAACAAATCGTGTGGTGTTTTTCTTACCCAAAAAGCATCATACCCCGCTTTATAAATACAGCCGCACCGAAATCGAAGGTTCACACACGCAACAAGGTTCAACAGAAAATAAAGGGAAGAAACGAGATAGTGCTAGCTAGGGGCAACACAAGAAGCCCACCCAAAGATACAAAACACACAAGGCTCAAGGGGATAAGTAATCATCAGCAGCCTGGATGCCAGCTCCTTGTGTTTCCACGTCGAATTGATGATGGCCGGGCTATCCTTCTGTTTGCTGAGGGTTTCCATAACTACAAAACCACATAGTTTCAAATTCACATTTGTAGCCCTGGACGGGTAAATTGTCTCAATGATAAGTTTATTTCGTGTGCGCCACAAGCCTCATGCCAAGGTCCAGAAATTAACCCACATCATTCGGCGGACCTAGCCCAAGTTACCCGCCATGAGTTGATGTCATTTGGGGAAGTTGGTAGGATACCAACTATTCGCACACACCTCCCTGAAGCAACTCCACAAAAAATGTGCGGACACGCAATAGAAAAGGATATGGTTAATGTCCTCTTCCAACCCCACGCAGAGGACATTGTCCATCACCGGGCCCATTCCGCTTGAGCACCTGGTCTCCGGAGGGGAGAGGACCCCTAATAAGCTGCCATAGGAAAGTTTTAATCCATGGAGGTAGTCTCACCGACGAAAGTTCAGTCAGCTCATCTGGGTCGTGACCAGCCGCAAGCCTATTGTAGGGTAACTTGGTTCAAAAGGTGCCCAAGGGCTCCAACCGCCATGTACTCAAATTCGGGACACTGGATAGCAACACGGTAGCCATGACAGATGACAGTTGTAACGACTCAATGGCCTCAAGGGGTCCAAACATGTGGCGGAACGAGAGGTTCCGCCCCATGTCGGAGATCGCTAGGGCCACCGAGATAGACGACTGCTCCGAAATGGCGAATAGTGACGGGAAATGAGTGTGCAATGGACGGTCGTCCAACCAACAGTCAAGCCAGAAAAGGGTGCCAGTGCCTCTCCCCACAGACACTGACGCTCCAAGCTGAAATACAGGCTTCAATAATTGAATGGCTTGCCAGAACTGGGATCCCGAGGTTCTCGAGAACACTGCGAAGGACTGCCCCTGGAGATATTTAGCCTTTATCAGCTCAAGCCAGAGGCCTCCGTCACCTTGGGCAATGTGGCAAAACCATTTGGTCATCATACATATGTTCATACATCGTGTGGAAGTG